>NC_066580.1:183130178-183436845 GCF_024323335.1 Lathyrus oleraceus | reverse complement strand
CTACTAAGATATACCTGTTTCCTAAGGATGATGGAAAAGGTCCCATGAAATCTATACCCCATACGTCAAAGAGTTCTACTTCCTGAATGTTTCTTAAGGGCATTTCATCACGTCTTGAAATGTTTCCAGTGCGTTGGCATCTATCACATTTGACAATGCAAGCATAGACATCACGCCACATGGTAGGCCAGAATAGGCCAGCTTGAAGAATCTTGGCGTATGTCTTAGAGGTGCTCGCATGTCCACCATAGGGTGCAAAATGACAATGCTCGATAATACTATTTACCTCTTCTTCTGGAACACAACGGCGAAAAATGCCATCTTTACCCCTTTTGAAAAGGAGCGGTTCGTCCCAATAGAAGTTTCTCACATCGTGGAAGAATTTCTTCTTGCGGTGGTAGTCAAGATCAGGGGTTACTATATCAGCAGCTAGGTAATTAACGAAATCTGCATACCAGGGTACGTTACTTATTGCTAAGGAATTTTGGGGGTGCTCATAAGGATCTAGGTTATTGTCTTCAATGGTTTCTACTCTAGCGATCAGTCTATCATAGGCGAAATCATCATTTATGGGTACTAGTTCAGGTTTTAGATGTTCTAGCCTAGAAAGGTGATCGGCTACTACATTTTCAATGCCTTTTTTATCTCTTATGTCTAAATCAAACTCTTGTAGTAATAGAATCCATCGGAGTAACTTGGGCTTGACATCTTTTTTACTTAATAGGTAACGAATGGCAGCATGATCGGTGTAAACAATAATTTTTTCTCCTACTAGATAAGATCTAAATTTGTCTATAGCGAAAACTACAGCGAGTAATTCTTTTTCGGTTGTTGCGTAGTTAAGCTGGGCAGCATCTAGGGTTCTACTGGCATAATAAATGGCATGTAATTTTTTATCTTTCCTTTGTCCTAGAACGACTCCAACTGCATAATCACTAGCATCGCACATTATCTCAAACGGTTCCGACCAATCGGGCGGTTTCATAATGGGTGCTGAGATTAGTGCTTGCTTTAAAAGATTAAATGTGTCATTACATTTTTCATCAAAAATGAATTCAGCATCTTTCATTAAAAGTCCGATTAACGATTTAGTTATTTTGGAGAAGTCCTTAATAAAACGCTGGTAGAATCCAGCGTGCCCAAGAAAGCTTCGGATTTCTCTGATTATTTTTTGTGGTTTTAGGTTTTCTATAACTTCTATTTTAGCTTTATCTACCTCTATACCTTTTTCGGAAACTATATGTCCTAAAACTATTCCTTCGGTCACCATGAAATGACATTTTTCCCAATTTAGCATGAGGTTCACCTCCACGCATCTCTCCAGGATTTTCTCAAGGTTATCAAGACAATTGCGGAAATTGAATCCGCAAACCGAGAAATCATCCATAAACACTTCCATGATATCATCTAGGTAATCTGCGAATATTGACATCATGCAGCGTTGGAAAGTAGCTGGGGCGTTACAGAGGCCGAAAGGCATTCGTCTGTAGGCAAAAGTTCCATAAGGGCATGTAAAGGTAGTTTTTTCTTGATCTTTGGGGTGAATAGGTATTTGGAAGAATCCAGAGTATCCATCTAGATAGAAGAAGTAAGAGTGTCTGGCTAGACGCTCCAACATTTGGTCTATAAATGGTAAAGGGAAATGATCTTTCCTAGTTGCTTTATTTAATTTTCTATAATCTATACACATCCGCCATCCTCCTTCTAAACGTTTTGCTACATGTTCGCCTTTATCGTTTTGCACGACTGTGATGCCTCCCTTTTTAGGTACTACATGCACAGGGCTCACCCACTTACTATCCGAGATCTGGTAGATTATACCTGCCTCAAGTAACTTAAGAACTTCCTTCTTAACAACATCACTCATTATAGGGTTTATTCTTCTTTGATGCTCCCTTGAGGGTTTTGAATCTTCTTCGAGCGAAATCCGATGCATGCATACGGATGAGCTTATACCTTTTAGGTCAGAGATATTATATCCTAAGGCTGAGGGGTGTCTTCGTAAAACGTCTAAAAGTTGGTTTGTTTCCTCTTGGCTCAAGGTAGCACTAACTATAACTGGACGATTCATCTTTTCATCGAGGAACTCATATCTCATGTTCTTAGGCAGTTCCTTAAGTTCTAAGGTTGGTTTCTTAGGGCATGGCATAGGATCTGGAGTAAGGGATAAACATTCGTAAAGGTTATCATCGATGTAAGGTTCTTTAAAGTCATCATCTTCCTTTATGGGGGTTGATGGTAACTTAATTGTTTTTATAATTTCTTTTTGTTCTAATTCTCTAACACATTCATCAATGATATCTAAGGCATAACACGAGTCTCCCATCACAGGTGCCATAAGAAATTTCGAAAGTATAAATTCTATTTTCTGGTCACCTACCTCAAATGTCAACTTTCCTTTCTTGACATCTATTATGGCTCCTGCAGTCGATAAGAATGGTCTACCTAGAAGGATTGGTATATCATTGTCCTCTTTGATGTCCATGACAATAAAATCAGTAGGGATAAATAACTGACCTATCCTAACAGGGACATCTTCTAAAATGCCTATCGGATATTTAACAGATCTATCGGCTAACTGAAGTGACATCTTAGTGGGTTGTAATTCTCCTAAGTTTAATCTCTCACAGACTGCTAGAGGCATTAAGCTCACACTAGCTCCTAAGTCTAGAAAAGCTTTTTCGATGACATGATTACCCAAAAGGCAAGGAATTGAGAAATTTCCAGGATCTTTATCTTTCTTTACAAATTTGTCCTCAGAAATAGCATTACATTCCAAAGGCTTCGGATCGTCAAGTCTACGTTTGTTGGTAAGGATGTCTTTCAGAAACTTTGCATAAGAAGGTATTTGGGTGATGGCTTCTATGAAAGGGATTTCTACATGAAGTTTTTCTATAACTTTAATAAATTTTTGATATTGTTTATTGATTTGGGTTTGTTTGAGTCTTTGCGGATATGGTATAGGTGGTTTATATGGCGGGGGCGGTACGTAAATTTTATCTTTAGGTTCTTCTCCTTTCTCTCGACCATCCTGGTTTTTAGATTCCTCTAGTTCCTTTACTTCGTTCGGGGGTTTGGTATATTCATTAGAAGTTTCAGGTTCACTCAATCTTGGGTTTGGCGGCTCATCATAAGCGTTCCCACTTTGTAGGGTAATGGCATTGGCTTGTCCTCTCGGATTTTGTTGAGGTTGTCCAGGGAATTGTCCTCCAGGTGTAGTCTGAGGGGCTTGGTTTAAAGCTACCTGAGAGATCTGGGTTTCAAGCATCTTGGTATGAGTAACTATTTGGTCAACCTTGGTTCCTAACTGAGTAATCAATTCGTTAACATGAATGTTTTGGTTCATGAACTCCTTGTTTTGTTGGGTTTGAGCGGTGATGAAATTTTCCATAATTTTCTCAAGGCTCGACTTTGGTGGTACAGGCTGCATAGGTTGATTTGATCTAGGGGTTTGATAACTAGGTCTCGGAGGTGTATTATTTTTGATAGGGTTATTGTTTTTATAGGAGAAGTTCGGGCGATTCCTCCATCCAGGGTTATAGGTATTTGAATATGGGTTCCCTTGGGTGTAGTTCACTTGCTCGGAGTGGGTTTCGTTTAATAGACTGCATTCAGCGGATTGGTGTCCTTGGGTTCCACATATCTCATAATCCGACGAAACTACGGCTACAGTATTCGGGTTTGTGTACATATGCTCGACTTTTAAGGCTAATGCGTCCATTTTAGCTTGCATCATGTCTATAGAGCTTAGTTCATGCACTCCTCCTTGGGCTTCCTTCTTCTCAACTGTCGCTCGTTCGACTCCTCATGATTGATGGTTTTGAGCCATATCTTCAATGAGGGCACTAGCTTCAGGATAAGGTTTGTTCATCAGAGCACCGCCTGCGGCAGCGTCGATGGTCATCTTTGTGTTATAGTGAAGTCCATTATAGAAGGTTTGAATGATTAACCAATTTTCTAAGCCATGATATGGGCATGCTCGTAACAACTCTTTATATCTCTCCCAAGCTTCGAACAGCGATTCTCCTTGGTTTTGGGTAAATCTAGTTATATGGTTTCGAAGAACGGCGGTCTTACTCGGGGGAAAATATCTAGCAAGAAAAACTCTTCTAAGGTTATCCCAAGTCATAATGGAATTGGGTGGAAGGGAATCTAACCATGATAGGGCTTTATCTCTGAGGGAAAAAGGAAATAATCTTAAACGTATTGCCTCAGGAGAAGCTCCATTGGTTTTAAAAGTATCTGCTAATTGAAGAAATATTTTTAAATGCTGGTTAGGGTTCTCGGTAGTGAGACCCGCGAATTGTCTCTGTTGCACTAGTTGCAACAGGGATGGTTTAAGTTCAAAATTATTGGCTGGGATAGTTGGGTTTACTATACTAGAACTAGGTTCTTCATTAGATGGTTGAGCGAAGTCCTTAAAAGGTCTTTGGTTTTGATCTTCGGCCATAGCCCTCTTAATTCTATGAAAGAATAAACGTGTGCGAGCGTAACGTTCAGGTTCCGCCAGAGGGTATACTAAACTTAAACTTCCGGTGCTACGAGTTCTTCGCATCGACCGACGGGAAATAACCTAAGTCTAAACGATATAACAACAGGAAAATGAAATTTGACGAAATTGGTCCCCGACAACGGCGCCAAAAACTTAATGCGTGCTTTTCGCAAGTATTCGAACGCGTCAGAGTAATATAAAAGATTGTCGAATCCACAGAGACAGAGTGTCAATCTATCGTTATCTATTGTTATGGTGTTTATCAAAGGCAATCAAAATAGGTGTTTTTGTAGTGTGCAATGAAAAGTAAAGTGTTGAATAAAGATTAATTAATAAAGACAGGGTCGAATGTAATTCACGTAATTGATTGATAATCCAAGTACTTGCTAGTAGAGCTACTTATGGGCAGTGTTTCCTACTTTGAAAAGAACTAATTTAACAGGAACTGTCGCTTTCGCGTATTCAGAACCGAGTTGTACTCCCTAATCAAACCCTCTTATTGTCACTTATAAAAAGGCGCGCATTGCGTTAGAGTAGTAAACCTATTTTTAAGAAATATAGTATCTTGACTAAGTTGAAAAGTATTATAACCTGGATTTCTTAACCAAAAGAGGTTCTTACAAACTAGACTCTAAACTTATAAACGCGTCCGAAAATAGTTTTAAAATCTCTTTTCTTCTTAATGTTAAAATCTCCTAATGAACTAAACAAAGCGCTTTCGCTGTTTTTGAAATAGTTAAAAACAATTAAGTTTAAAAAGACGTTGGACGGCTTTCGATCTTACCCAACAGAAGTGAAGTGCGGGAAAACTTAATTTGAAAGTTAAAATAGTCCTTAAGTGTTTCTACGAACAATTGTACGGATTATCGGTTCAATTATGATCCTTACATTCTAACCTTATAAATTTAGCTAGACATGGTAAAGTAAAAGTGCATTAAAATAAATAAAAGTAGTGCGAGTGCGGAAAGTAAATAAAAGTAGTGCGAGTGCGGAAAGTAAATAATTTAAAGCGAGTGCGAGGAAATAAATAAAAGTAAAGCGAGTGCGAGGAAATAAATAAAGTAAAGCGAGTGCGAGGAAATAAATAATTTAAAGCGAGTGCGAGGAAATAAATAATTTAAAGCGAGTGCGAGAAATAAATAAAGTAAAGCGAGTGCGAGGAAATAAATAATTTAAAGCGAGTGCGGGAAATAAATAAAGTAAAGGCGAGTGTGGGAAATAAATAAAGTAAAGACCAGAAATAAAAACCTGCTCCAATCGGAGGGCTGAGTAAATTGCAATGCAGAAAAGAAAATGGCGGCAGGATTAACTTCCTTCCAAAGTGCTCCAAACTCGATTACAGACTCTATCACAGACTTGATTACACGATTGTGGTAACACTCCAATGCGAAGCGGTTACCACTATAAAATACTGAATATATGCCTAAGTGAAACAAAGTTGCTTCCGAGTTTGCCTCTGCTCTAAGTTTGGATGATTGTAAAAGTGAATTCGCGTTTCTATTTATAGGCAAGTAAAAAGATGGAAATGACTTAGATGCCCTTCAACTTGAAAATAGGAGGGAACCGTTTTTCCTCTTGTGGCGCCCACCACAAGGCCATGGCGCCCGCCACAAGGCCAAAGTGAGGCGCCTTAGTGGAAATAGTGGGAAAACGTGGGAGTTGATGGAAGTTGAATTTGACACGTCATGGCTTGGTCGGTGGCGCCCGCCATTGGGTAGGCCATAAGCACAAAATGTTGAATTTTAGGGTTTTTAGCCCTTTTTCGCTCCTTTTCTCGATCGGGGCTCCGATTAAAGTAAAAACCTGAAAACAAAGGAAAACATACCAATAACACAACAAAATGATAATAAAACAGCTAGAATGCATGTGAAATCGGAGTCGAAAATACGTAAATTTTAGTGTGATCAATAAACCAAGGGGCTTGAGGATTGTTTCCCAAGGAAACCCTAATTCATCTGAACATTGACTATGCCTTGCGCATGAAGCAACCTCAACCTATGATAAAATTCAATCAAGGGAAGTTATTTCATTCATCATTTTATGCATATATAAGCCTATGTAAGGCCCCTCAGTCATTCATTCATCAAGGTTTGAAGTTTGGACTTGAGAAGTTGACCAGTCAAATAATCTGACTAAATTGAAATCCACTGAGACCTAACTTTTGATGTTTTTGTCAAATGATGATGACCCTAAGAGCCAAAATGTTCTTAAGAACAATATGAACAACTTTCATGTTCATAAAAAATCCATTTGAAACTTGGAAGGTCATCATTCATTTCAAAACATTATAGGTCATTTTGACTGAAACCCTAATTTTGGGTCAACTTCCCAAGAACCTAACTCCTTCATTTTTTATTATTTTGAGGAGATACCAAGTGCATTGGAAATTTTAAGATGTCTACTTCAAATGTTATGTTGGAAAAAGTTTCATAATCCTAAAATAAACACATGTGATAATACAAAACATTATAGGTCACTTTGGACCAAATCCATTGAATCTTGAAAAAGTCCAACTTCAAGTGCCCATAACTTTCTCATAAAAAATCCAAATGATGCAACATTTAAGTCCAAATTGGTTTTCTTGAAATTATCTACAACTTTAGTGTTGGAGGTTTTGGCATTTGAGGCTTTCATCATTGAAACATAAAGGCTTGAAATTGGTCATTTTTGGCAAATTTCTCAAATACATGTTTTGTACCTTGAACTTCACGGCCAGTTTTCACAATTTTCCAAACTCCAAATGGATTTTTGTTCAACATAGATTTTGTTCCTTATGTCAATACCTTTCCAACCATTACCCACATGCATATGTTTGGGATTTCTATGTATGACTTTCGAAGAGGAGAACATTTGTGACCATTTATGGAATCCAAGTGAAACCTTCATGCACAAGCCAATGCCATTCAATTTGCACGTCTAAACTTGCTTCAAATCATTTCAGGTTGCATTTCCAATTTGTTTTGGGCCTCACATGCGCCTGTACAGGCCCATGCATGGAGGACCCAATTCTCATGCACACGAGCTTGTCACACTTTCCTTGCAGCTTCCGCTATAAATAGATGCATCACTTCATTGAATAATCAACCTGAAAGCGCCTGAAACCCTGCTGAAATCATTTCACAACCTCACACCAAAGAAATTTTGAGTTTTCATTTCACTTTTCAAGTTTGATTTTCAACAACATCAGTTGATTTTCAATACTAATTCCTAAGTCTTGCACTCATACCATACATCAAGATCAAGCTGCAAGAAAGCATTTGGTTCGATCGTGCTCATCAAAGCTACACTTCAAAGGTTTCCGTCTGAACTGTTTTGCTTCGAATCTCACTATATATTGTGCATTGCTTGTGTTGGTTTGTTTTTCTGAAGTCCTCGTGTGAGAGGCAAGCCAATGGTGGCTTTAATTTTGTGAATTGTTGAACTTCATATCAAGTACCTGGATTTTCCATCTCTGATTTCTCCTTCCATAGAGATCTCGAGAACAATCCAAGGTTACAGGGGTGATGTACATCACCCCAACTTTAAGTTGGTATAAGGATCGCTTGTTTTGGTTGAGGTTGCAAAACCTGCAACTGGTGGTCGGATTTTACTTGCTAACCGGAGAAGACAGTGGTTTCCACCACCGTCCCCACGTTGAAGTCCCTTGGCCCTTGGATCCATTAGCCATGATCTAATCCTGACCTTTGTTATGTTTGACTTCATTTAATTCATGATACTTCGCGTTTGACTCATGTACATGGTAAGCGCGCGCCTCTGATCCGTTGATGATGTCCATGTCAATTAATGAGATGGATCGTGCGCCTCTGGTTTTTTCTATTTTTATTAATTTCTGTTTTATTTTCTTTTATTCCATTTATTTTCAAAAATTCATAACTCTTTTATTTGGAATCACAAAAATATGGGACCAATTGCAAAAAAATTCTCTTAAATTCTAGTTTCATAATATGATTTTTAATTATATTTGTGATTCCATTTAATTTTTTTTGTGAATTATTTTGTTCTTCATTGTTTTTAATTCATTTAAAATACCTTTTGATATTCAAAAATACCAAAAATATTTTCTTAACATCTTTGGATTATGATAAGTCTATGAAAAATATTCTCATCAATTTCTTAATTGATTTGAGATTTATTTGATATTTTAGTCCAATTATATTATTTTTCTTCATTTTTAATTGTTTAAAAATAGTTTCTGTTTTCAAAAAATGTTGAGAAAATTTGTCAAACCTAGTTTTACCATGTTAGACTTATGATGATCCAATTGGACTTATCCAAGTTGATTTGAATTGGATTTGAAGTTTGACCTCACTTTGTTCATTTTATTTTATGTATTATATTAATTTCAAAAAATACCAAAAATATGTTTGACCTTTCTTGACTTCTAATCTTCATTTCACTTCTGTTTACCATTGGTTGATGATGATTTCATTCACATTTGACCATTATGTTTTGATTATGTCATTTGAATTTCCATTTTGTACATTTCATCTTCATATCCTTTCTTCATCTTTTTCTTTTGACCAATGAGTTAATGATTTGTGGCTAGCCTTGACATATGAGGGACTTAATCTTCTTTGATCCAAATCAAATTCAACTTGGTCAAAGATCAAGTAAATTGCTTTGTGTCCAAGATAGGTTGCTTCTTGGTCAAGCAAAGAACCTGAAATCCATACAAGGTCATCCTTCTTTTCTTTTGGCTGTCGCAACCTGAAAAATGGAATGCGAACAAAAACAACCGGCGAAGAAAGACATAAGAGTCGCCACCGTGCGTTATTTATCCCAAAGGAGGGAAAGGAAACGCTCGAAGTAAACCTGGAAAAAGGAAAGGACAAGACAGGGTCTCGCAACCAAATCTTGGGTTCGGGAGTCGATTATGCGAAGGGATGCGAAGGGAAAGTATTAGCACCCCTACGCATCCGTAGTACTCTACGGGATCCACTTTTGTAGTTCTTGTCTAAAGGGTATGGGTTTATCTAATGTGTTATTTACTAAAAAAAAGGGATCAAAAGAAAATGACTCGCACGGATGTCGCATCCACTGCATACGTATCTCATCTGAATATGAGAATCAGAGTCTTCGTAGCTCGGCTACCTAGGGGTTAAGGGTAATTGTGCTCGCTAAGACATCGCGTCTTATGCCTACGTATCTCATCTGGAATGAGAATCAGAGAAAGCCGTAGTTCGGCTAACTACGGGGTTATGGATTGGGTTTTGGACGAACGACGTTACTACGCAATCTACCGGATGCTTGACCTTTGGAGATTTACTCACCTGTAGTAGACGGAGTTAACATGTTGCTTTGGGTTTTAGTGTTTGGGGGATGCTCAAGGGTAAAAGGGCAGTCCTCGACGAAGGAACCGCGCTACCTGTAGTGATACGAACACATACAAAACAAACATGCATAGAGTAAATGAGCCAACAAGGCAATCAGAATAAATCTCCCAAATGGTATCCCACGAGCAAAGTGGAATATCCAGCGAGCTATCCCTGCAAAAGTCATGTGAGCCTTCACAAAAACTCAACAAAAGGGTTAGTGAAACACGATAAGGATTAAGCATTCAAGGCATTATTTATACATTCATATACATTTAAAACCCGTGGGCAAAAACCTAATGAAATTCATCCATCATACCTCATATATTCAGATGATCCAAATTAAGAGCATAAAGGTAATGGGAATAAGGGCAAACCTGATTGGAGAGCTTGATTGAAATTGAGTTGCACCCGTGAGGTTTACAAAACAATCTTTAGGGTTTATGTGAGGCAGAGGTGATTCTGTGAAGTTGAGTTCCCTTCAGGGTTTGGAGGCTGCTCTGAGTTCTCTGTCAGGTTTCTCTCCAGGTTTTGTCCAGGGTTTTGTTCCAAGGAAACCTCAGAGTATTTTGCTTCTCTTCCTTTTTCTGTCTGTTTTGTTTCAATGAAACTCTAGTATTTATAGGCTAATATTGGTAGCTTAGTGGGCTTTTGAGAGAGGTCCAAGTATGAGATTTTTCAATTATCGTTTATTTTTTTATTTATTTATTTAATTAATTAATTTTTTTTTCTTTTTTTCTTTTTTTTTCTTTTTTTTTCTTTTTTCTTTTTTTAAATCGAGTTTCTTGGATCTGATTCTGATTGACATGATGAAATGCAATATGAAATGTTAAATGACTTAAAAAAATGAATGCATGAATGAGGAGGGCAAATTTTGGGGTGTTACAGTTGCCCCTATTCAGTCATCAGCTAACCCGAGCAGGATGAAAGCGAACAGCTTATCAGACAAACAGGGTGAGTTGTGATTGAATACCAAAGACAGACCGAAAATTTGCGCTCCGAGAACACCACAAAAATGCTGAAATACATTGCGCTGTTTATTTCTCTTTCGATCCTCTGGCTGAATCTGAATCAGTCTTCTGACTTAATCTGGAGTTTCGATCCTCTGGCTGAATCTATACTCAATTTAGTCCTCTGGTTGGATGTTAATTTTGATCCTCGGGCTGGATACGGTTTCAATCTTCTGGCTAGATCTTCTTCGATCTTCTGGCTAGATCTTCTGGCTAGATCTCCTTTGTTTCGATTCTCTGGCTGAATCTATTTTCTTTGATTCTCTGGCTGAATCTACTTCGGTCTTCTGGCTAGATCTGAATTGTTTCGATTCTCTGGCTGAATCTATTTCCGGTCTTCGGGCTAGACCTGACTTCGATCTTCTGGCTAGATCTTCTTCGATCTTCTGGCTAGATCTGAATTGTTTCGATTCTCTGGCTGGATCTATTTCGATCTTCTGGCTAGATCTGAATTGTTTCGATTCTCTGGCTGAATCTATTTTCTTTGATTCTCTGGCTGAATCTATCTATTTTTCGGTCTTCGGGCTAGACCTGACTTTGATCTTCTGGCTAGATCTGGATTATTTTGATGATAAATTCCCATCATCAGGATCTCGCATCTGGGGCATGTGTTGGTTGACCCTCTTTCGAAATCTACAGTCTTCATGTTAGATATGCAGCTTCGAGAATATCCCACTTTTGGGCTTCGTACATATTCTTCAGGCTAGAACATGTTATAACGACTCTTCGATTAGACTTTGTTTTTAATGCGATCCGCGGGCTGGATCCTCTTGTAGGTTGATTTTCTGTTGAGCTGTCAATTTATTCCTCCAGCTGGCTTGCTGGGGAAATAACGCTCGTAGTCGACTCTCTGGCTGAATCTTCGAGATGACCCTCAGGCTGGATCTCTGGAAAACGATTCTCAAGCTGAATCTTCGAAATGACCCTCATGCTGGGTCACACACACACTTGATCCTTTGGCCGAATCTCATGACTTTGGTTGTAAAGTAATTTTTCAGTCTTCTTTGAAGAACCTGTTTATCAGCTTATGTGTATGTTTGATATGCATGCAAATGCAAATGCAAATGTTATGCATGGTGCAAAAGAAAAAAAAGAAATCTGCTTGGGGAAGCAACTCTGGTAGGGAGCGGATCGCTGTATCAATCCTTGAATGCTCTGTGGGGAACGATCCGTCTACCGGGACCGGGGAGCCACCGAAAATAAATCGTCCTTCTTTGAAAAGTTGACCTTGCTGGGGAAGAATCAACTATGGAAACTTTGCTTTGCGAGGCTCTGCGAGGAGAGTCTGTGAGGAAAGCACTTCCTGGGGAAATGTCGTATGAATCGACCTTTGTTGGGGATATGAACTTGCTAATCGTCCTCAAGCTGGGGATTAGAACAAATCTGTTAAAAAAATAATCTGCTGGGGACGAGATGAACACTGGGAACACCACCCTCTTGTCTGTTGGGTATGCGACTACTCCGCTGTTGCTAGGAAGATACAGTCTGGCACTGTCGACTCCGTTGGGGATATACAGTCTGGATACTGTCAACTCTACTGGGGATATACAGTCTGGATACTGTCAACTCTACTTGGGAACCTGCTCTGCAGAGGAGAGGCTTTGTCAACCGCTTGGGGGTGAGGATTCATGACTTGGCATCCGGTTCCTGTGACCTGTAACCAAAAAATACACGTATGCCCCGGGGAATTACTCGGTTTGAATTCATCATCCAGGATTAAGCACATTCAAAGCAATTTTGACTGTTTTCCTGCGTAAGTCATCTGCAAAAGCCACCATTACATTCAGGTGCAATATGTTTCCTCAAGAATTCAGACATCTTTTGCAAACAAACTGATAAATGAAAAGTAAATAGGCTTTTTAACTAAATTATTCGACTTTTGTTGGTTGAAAAATTTGTGCCAGGAATAGGTGAGTACATCAGGAAGCTGATCCCTGGAAAGAGGCAATCGCTATATGATCGCGACTTTATAAGTCTATTGGGGTACTAACTGCAAGTGCACAGTCTTATCGCGTAGTTTTAAAAGATATTGATCCCACAGGGACTTATGAATCGATATATCGTTTTCTAAGGTTACTTCGTAAAGCTAAGGCGGATGATACTTTGATGATTTGGGGGAGAAGTAAAACTAAAATTGGATCTAATTTAAATATCAATTAAGCGGATATCGGTATGTAGTTCGTCGTAATTAGGGAATCAAATCTTCGTTGGTTTCTTGGTTTTAAAATAAATCTTTTCAGTAGACACTATTGATTAAAAGTCTTATCTCAAACTCTCGCTCTGTTGAATAGACTATGACTTTATATTAACGTAGCTGTCACTTATTAGTTAAGTCCAAAATCACTTTTTGAAAACAACAGAATCTATAGAAACTCTTTTCATTAAAATAATAACCGTTTAAACACCCTCGTCTCAAACTCTCGCTCTATTGACTTAGATTATATAATTAAACTTAAATGCTTAACTCTCGTCCTCACATTTAACCTTTAAAAATAATTTTTGAAAAAGATTAGAATTTAATTAACTCTAAAAATTGCTTTCGCCCTGATTTAGAATTAATGTCCAATTTACACTGTCCAGTTAAAAACTCAAACCGTCGTTCTATTGATTTTAACTTCTTTATGTCTTTTACTCTCGTACAAAAACCTTGGTATTAACTCTGTAAATTGAGACCATAAAAAGAGTGACTTTATTTTTAAATACAATTATACCAACTTAGTTTTGATTCCATCATTCTGCTTACTTTACATATCGATATCTAAATTAATTAGCCGGACATGCTAAACAGGTCTAAACAATTATCATGCTTAAATAAAACCATATCAGGCAAACAATATAAATAAACAGCAATGCAGAGCATATATAAATTAAAACAATAAATTAAAGAACCTGATTAATTAATAGGAATCTTGAACACTCCATCACAGACCGGTTGGATTTGTTCTTGCACTCTTCAATCGGACAGGAAAATAAAAGCAAAGGGATAAAAATACTATGATCTAACGTAAGGTTAGATCCAGTAAAAGATACACAATAGTTTCCGGTGTAGAAACTATTGTGTGAAAAATTAATTAAGTGCTCTGAAAATTGACTGGAAAAGAAAAGGAAATAAAAATTGCTAATAATAGAAAGCTGTAGAAAATTAGTGATGTAAATGCTTGCACGGCGGAAAGGGAAGCGAGAGCTCCAGGGTTGGATCTTTGGTTCTATTTATATTAGTCCCCTTTGTAACCGTTTTCCCAAAATGCCTTCAGTAAGTAAGCTTCACGTTTCAACGAGTCAAGCGGAAGAATAGCTTCAACGTGCCTCTGTTACGCGTCAAAAGCCAAAAATATAGGAGTGGGGTGTGACGTTCATCACACCATGTATTACGCTCGTAACACAAAGTAGCAGGGCGTGACGCTCGTCACACCTTGTGTGGCGGTCGTCACAGCTTCAGCGCTCCTGGCTGTTAATTGTGGGCTGGGCTTTAGTGGAATTTGCTTTCATCCTCTTTTTCACCCCCCTTTTCTTCCTTTTTCACTTATGCTTCAAATAAGTTACCTGAGACAAATAGAAGGGAAAATACCACGTAATATCGAATAATATGAAATAAATTGAAACAAATAATAATATAATTTAATTAAATCGAGTCCAAAAATGTGATATTATTTCATGTTATCACTATAAATTGAACAAGAGAAACTATCCTAATGGCAATGTGGAAACGGGGTCCCACTGAGTTTCGACTCTGCTATGGCTCGTATGTCCTCAAGACGCTCTGCTCTCCTTACTTTCTGAAGTGAATGATTAGTCGATCTTTTACCTTCGAAGATTGCCGGATTGAACGAAACGGTGATATAACACGGATGAACTCAGATTGCAGTTATTCGCTTATTCCCTAACTTTTGCGTGGACCGCCCTTTTGGGTTTTCAATCCACCGAAATACCCTTTTTTGCCTGAGCCGCCCTTTCGGGTTTTCGACTCACCGGGTGTACATTTTTTTTTATATCCCTAATTTTTGCCCGAACCTCTTCATTCTTTTTTTTGGTTCGTCGGGATGCCCCTTTTTTGCCTGGACTATTCTTTTTACTGTCCAGCGGGTCTATTTTATGCGAAGTATTTTTTAACTGCGTCTGAGTTGACAGGGGACGGGAAGTCTTCGCCATCCATGGTTGTTAGCATCAGAGCTCCGCCAGAGAAAACTCTTTTAACCACGTATGGACCCTCGTTGTTCGGTGTCCATTTGCCCCTGTGATCTGTGTTGGGAGGAAGAAATCTTTTGAGTACCAATTCACCGACTCGATACTCCCAAGGATGCACTTTCTGATCAAACGCTCTCTTCGTCCGTCTCTGATATAGCTGGCCATGGCATATAGCTTCTAGTCTCTTTTCCTTAACTAGGCTTAGCTAATTGTATCGAGAACGGACCCATTCTGCTTCGTCCGGCTTCATTGTTGGTGCAGGGAAAAGTTATTCTGGCACAACATGGCATATGAACCCCCTCCGGCGTGATCAACACTGCACAACTCCGCGACCATTGACGTTGACCGCCCCATCAAACATCATAATCCATTTGGATTCAGGGTCAGGCCCCTCCTCTGGGAGTGGTTCCTCGCAATCTTTCGATTTGAGAAACATGATGTCCTCATCAGGAAAGTCGAACCTCATAGGTTAGTAATCATCAATCGGTTGCTCGGCAAGATAGTCTGACAAGACACTTCCTTTGATGGCTTTTTGTGAAGTGTATTGGATGTCATACTCTGTCAGCATCATTTGCCACCTAGCAACCCTGCTGGCTTTTTAAAAATATACTTGACTTGATCCATCTTTGATATCAATAGAGTCATGTGAGTCAACATATATTGTCTTAGTCGGCGAGCAGCCCATGCCAAAGCGCGGCAAGTTTTCTCGAGCAGTGAGTATCTTTGTTCACAATCGGTAAACTTTTTGCTAAGGTAGTATATTGCATGCTCTTTTCGACCTGACTCGTCATGCTGACCGAGCACACAACCCATTTACCTTTCTAACACAGTCAAGTACATGATCAACGGTCTTTTCCTCTCGGCCTGTAGACTGGCCCCGATCTTGATCTCTTTCTTGTCGTCTTCGGTACCAATGTTGATGGTATCAACCACCTCCTGATAAGGTGTGATAGCTCGGTCCTCCTGTTTCAACAACCTGACTAACTCCTCAGGCAATTCACAATCTTCCTCAGCCCCTTCTTCGGCTTGATAGATAGGATTGTCGAAGTCATACTTGGCCATAGCAGTGTCGTTAGCAGTGAGATCCGGGTGATCAGTTTTACGAGGTGTTTTTTGGAAAGAAAAATGAAAAAGAAACATTGCCGTTTTTGTAAAAGTAAAAATAATTGAAAGAAAGAGAACACAAAATTGTTTGCAAAAGCTGTCCTTTATTGATGATGAAAATAATTGCGAAATGTAACTAAATGGATGGCCCTACAGATGAGTCATTACACCTTGGTCAAAGTGTAAGACTTTGTTATGCATGTGATAAAAGGAAAACAATAAAAATTACTCCTTCAGTAGAGTAAACCGGACGACTTTTTCAGACGACCAATTGTCGAGCTTTTCTCCTGGGACACACGGGCAAATCCAGCTATCTAAGTCACAATCGCTGTCAACCTTGTCTTCATCTGCAGCATTGACGGTGTGGGGAGAAACCAAACCCCCGCTGGAGAAAGTACCGGCTTCATTCTTTTGAGACCCCGGAGTATACCCCAATCCAAACTTGTCTTCTTTTATGATTGGCTCCACAAATTTTCCCCAGCCTTGGGCATTACCAGCCTTAACCACTTCAACAACTTGCTTGTATGAAGAGATAGAAGTCCCAACCTTCTCAGACTCAGGTGAAAAGACAGTTTCGGGCGCGACCTCACTGATGTTTATGGCTTCGAAGCCCTGACACAGCATCTCATGCATCTCGCCATCCATCTCCACATACTTAAATGTAGACAGGTGACTAACAAAAATATCCTCTTCACCACAGACGGTGACAATCTGACCTTCTAGTCCATATTTGAGCTTCTGGTGGAGGGTAGAAGTAACAGCACCGGCAGCATGAATCCAGGGTCGACCTAGCAGACAGCTATAGGCAGGCTGGATATCCATCACATAAAAGGTACTCTTGAATACCTGCGGTCCAATCTTAACTGGAAACTCAACTTCGCCACAGACAGCTCGCTTAGAGCCATCAAAAGCCCTCACAACCAAATTACTCGGCCTCAGGGTGGCGTCGTCGCAATCCAACATCGTTAAGGCTTTCTTTGGGAGGACATTCAGAGAAGAACCTGTATCAACCAAAACATGGGAAAGCACCGTCCCTTTGCATTCCATTGTGATATGCAAGGCTTTGTTGTGATTCCTGCCCTCAGATGTTAGGTCATAATCGGTGAAACCTAGCGCATGGCTAGTGTGTACATTCGAAACTACCGACTCCAGCTACCGACTCCAGCTGGTCAACAGTTATCTCTGGGGGAACATAAGTCATATTCAGTACTTTCAACAAGGTTGCTCTGTGTGCCTCAGAGCACATCAATAGTGAGAGAATGAAGATCTTTGAGGGTGTCTGATTTAGTTGGTCGACTACCTTGTAGTCACTTTTCTTGATAATCCTCATAAACTCATCCACTTCCTTCTCGAATGCGGTCTTAGGAGGAGCTTCCTTGATAGTAACCTCTTCAGTGGATACCTGTTTTCCTTTAGCCTTGGCAGCTGCCTCAGCTTCAGCATTCGTGCGCAATGTTGATGGTGCAAATAGGCGTCCACTGCGAGTGAAGCCACCAATTCCTCCAACATTGTCTACAGCGGAGCTACCAATGTAAATGTCTTCTTCATTAACTTTCTGCCCCTGGCAGTAGATATCAACCCCGTAGTGCCACGGGATAGCATTGTCTTTCTCATACGGAACAGGTCCTGGTACCGTGATGGTGACCGGACCAATCAAAGTCGGTTGAGGGTTATCAGAGTAAATTGGTGCTGGACTTTCTGGGAAATATATTGTTGTCGGAGCGGGTCTCTCGGGAACATATATTTCTTCAGGAGTGAAATAAAACGTTACTGTCGGCACATCATTCTTCACTGGACGAGTTTGATCGAACTGAAGACAACCTTCATCTATTAGTTGTTGAATACCCCTTCTCAAACTATCACATCCGTTCTCGGCGTCTTGACAATTTCTGCACTCTTCCCCACAGCCCGGGAAAATCCGCCCTTTCAAGAGTCGGTCTTTGACCACCGATAGCGAAGTCTTCACTTTAGTTACATCAGAAACCAAATTCAAAGTTTCCCCACTATCAACAGCATTAATCCTCTGCCCGCCGTGAGCTGGCATCGGGTTTTGGATAACATTAGGCACCGGAGAAAAATTGATGGCCTGGGCATCTCTCAAATCTTATACCTTTAGCTAGAGAGCCTTGCAATTATCTGTAGTATGGCCAGGTGCGTTGGAGTGAAAAGCACATCTGGCGTTGACATCATAACCTCTAGGCAGATTGTTGGGATCGACCGGTGGGGCCAGAGTTCTCAACGTAACCAGATTCATGTCAATCAGCTTGGGAAGTAATACAGAATAAGGCATTGGGATTGGCTCAATGACCCGGTCCGCCTGCCTTGGACGTTGTTGATAGGGTCTCTGCTGACCCGGATTACCTCCTTGTTGTTGATTGTTGTACCTGGGTTGCTGTTGCGGATGATACTACGGTTGAGGAACAGGTGTTGGAATAGTGACTACGGCCACTTGATCTTGATAATAATTAGGGCGTCCTCTGCCCCTGCCTCTGTCGGCATATACAACGCCCGTCTCACCTTCTCTTCTTCGCTGACCGTTACCAGCAAACGGTTTCTTGGGAACTGATGAGTTGGAAGCACTGTTGTCTAGAATTCGGCCCATCTTCAACAGACTCTCGATTCTTTCTCCAGCAATCACTATCTCTGCAAAGTTGATTGACGGGCAAGCAGCCAATCTCTCGATATAATTGCCTTGAAGAGTGTTCATGAACATGTCCGCCATCTCCCTTTCAGACATAGGGGGTTGGACGAATGCAGCAATCTGTCTCCAACGCTGAGCATATTCTCTAAAGGTTTCCTTGGCAGTCTGAGACATTCCTTGCAACAAGGTCCGATTTGGAGCCATGTCCAAGTTGTATTGATATTGCTTGATAAAAGCCTCTGCCAAGTCTTTCCAACTCTTGATGGTAGTACGAGACAAATGAGAATACCATTCACGAGAAGCTCCAGTTAAACTGTCTTCAAAATAGTACATCCACAGCTTTTCATCTTCAGTGTGAGCTCCCAACCTTCCCAGATAAGATTGGATATGAGTGCGTGGGCAAGAAGCCCCGTTGTATTTCTCAAAAGTAAGTGGTTTGAACTTGTGAGGGATCCTTACTCCCTGAACCAGACCAAGATTGGTGACATCAAAACCTAAGGAATTTTGAGACTCCAAAGATTTGAGCTTCTCAGCAAGCTCATCCATACGGCGAGTGGTCTCGAGGGCCTCGTCGTGCAAAGAAAATTGATCATACTGACAATCTTTAGTAATGGGGCGCCCGTTAATCCGAATCCCTTGATTCACATTGTATCTTCCACCAATACCATTCCCAACATTTCCCGTATTGCCAACATTACCCGGGTTTCCATCAGCATTTGCGTTACCATGGTTACCAGTGTTCCCAGGGTTACCAGGGTTCCCCTCAGCACTAGGTATTTCCACCTCTGGATCGGGCCTCGGTTGCTCAACCAATTCCTTCAGCTTCGCCTGGCCTTCTGCCATACCAGTCATCAATGTCATGAACTGATCCATCCTTTCACGCATATCATCCAGTTCTTTCTGTATCTGGTCCATTGCTAGTCGTGGACGGTTTTCCTTTGTCGGGTACCTGTGAACTCGCTTGGGACCAATAACTGCCTGAAACAGGGAACAAACATTAGACACTGCGGTGACACCTGCAAAACAAACAAGGGTTAGTATGCATGGTATGCGATGCACTGATTATTTGATTTTAAGGCCCCCCCTTAAAAAGGGAATACCCTGCAAATGAATAAGCATGAGATGTTGGATGCAAATATGCAGATGATGTTATGCAATGCAACAGCATGTCAATCAGAATTGCTGGATCCGCTTGAACATCTGTCAGGTTGCACTGCCTGGAGAGAAATTAAGAGGATCAAGCAAAGCACACCAAACAAAGGTCATGGGATGGATCATGTTATCCTTAATATCAACAATCCATTTTGGTGGATTATGGTTTACACCTTATCAACACCCAAGTTTCATTGATATTAAGGATACCTGAACGGATCGACCATGAATCAAGGGTTTGTTGTAAGTCACGAGCATGGAGTTTAGGTTAAGAACCACCCAAAGGGAGTGTACTAAGGTTTAAACCTGCCAAACATGTTCTACAAAAGGTTCCCATAGTCATCATCCCATCTTTCGGATATTATCGGAGGAACGACTACTCGTATTCCAAAAATATTCTCAAGAGAGACTCTTATGAGTGTAGTATCGCATAACAATCATATCAAATCTTACACTTGAACAACTTTCGCATTACGTCCTACGAATAGGCCAAGATGGGTTTGGTAAACTAAGGTCCTTGGCTTCTAAGGTCTATATTGGAAAAAGTAATGTCTAACCACAACTTACTTGTGTGACATTATAGATCCCAACATGACCTCCACCAAGTGAATGGGCTTGCAAGTCAACTTGCTAAGGAATAACTCCACACAAGTCAACAAGACTATGCCATTTTCCTATCCTAAGTGCACTCGAGTTCGGGTATAGAACTCATCTCACAAACAAAACCAGCAGATATGGCAGTCATATGTACACAATGCAATAAAGCAGGTAAATGCTTAAAGATAAATAACTGTAAAAAAGAATAAACACCCAATAAACAAACAACCTACAAAAGCTAGGAGGGACTCGTTTGGGGAAACCGGGTCCCCAGCAGAATCTCCAGCTGTCGCAACCTGAAAAATGGAATGCGAACAAAAACAACCGGCGAAGAAAGACAGGAGAGTCGCCACCGTGGTTATTTATCCCAAAGGAGGGAAAGGAAACGCTCGAAGTAAACCTGGAAATAGGAAAGGACAAGACAGGGTCTCGCAACCAAATCTTGGGTTCGGGAGTCGATTATACGAAGGGATGCGAAGGGAAGGTATTAGCACCCCTACGCATCCGTAGTACTTTACGGGATCCACTTTTGTAGTTCTTGTCTAAAGGTTGTGGGTTTATCTAATGTGTTATTTACTAAAAAAAAAGGGTCAAAAGAAAATGAATCGCACGGATGTCACATCCACTGCATACGTATCTCATCTGAATATGAGAATCAGAGTCTTCGTAGCTCGGCTACCTAGGGGTTAAGGGTAATTGTGCTCACTAAGACATCGTGTCTTATGCCTACGTATCTCATCTAGAATGAGAATAAGAGCAAGCCGTAGTTCGGCTAACTACGGGGTTATGGATTGGGTTTTGGACGAACGACGTTACTACGCAATCTACCGGATGCTCGACCTTTGGAGACTTACTCGCCTGTAGTAGACGAAGTTAACGTGTTGCTTTGGGTTTTAGGGTTTGGGGGATGCTCAAGGGCAAAAGGGCAGTCCTCGACGAAGGAACCGCGCTACCTGTGGGGATACGAACACATACAAAATAAACATGCATAAAGTAAATGAGCCAACAAGGCAATCAGAATAAATCTCCCAAATGGTATCCCACGAGCAAAGTGGAATATCCAGCGAGCTATCCCTGCAAAAGTCATGTGAGCCTTCACAAAAACTCAACAAAAGGGTTAGTGAAACACGATAAGGATTAAGCATTCAAGGCATTATTTATACATTCATATACATTTAAAACCCGTGGGTAAAAACCTAATGAAATTCATCCATCATACCTCATACATTCAGATGATCCAAATTAAGAGCATAAAGGTAATGGGAATAAGGGCAAACCTGATTGGAGAGCTTGATTGAAATATAGTTGCACCCGTGAGGTTTACAAAACAATCTTTAGGGTTTATGTGAGGCAGAGGTGATTCTGTGCAGTTGAGTTCCCTTCAGGGTTCAGAGGCTGCTCTGAGTTCTCTGTCAGGTTTCTCTCCAGGTTTTGTCCAGGGTTTTGTTCCAAGGAAACCTCAGAGTATTTTGCTTCTCTTCCTTTTTCTGTCTATTTTGTTTTAATGAAACTCTAGTATTTATAGGCTAATATTTGTAGCTTAGTGGGCTTTTGAGAGAGGTACAAGTCTGAGATTTTTCTATTATATTTTATTTATTTATTTAATTAATTAATTAATTATTTTTTTTAACTTTATTTATTTATTTATTTTTTAGTAAAGTTTCTTGGATCTGATTCTGATTGACATGATGAAATGCAATATGAAATGTTAAATGACCTAAAAATGAATGCATGAATGAGGAGGGCAAATTTTGGGGTGTTACATTGGCATGGCAAGTTGTAGGAGCTTGGCTTACTAGTCATGGTTTCTAACTTGTGTTTATTTGCCTATAGTTTTATTGATCGACCTCAGATAGGTGTGACTACTACATTAGTCCACTTACGATTGCTTAAAATAGCGCTAAATTACCTTATGGCACACTGACACTAACTACTAATTACTAACTTTTAATTCAAGCCTTTAATTCTTGCAATTTACTTTAATGTAATTTAATTTCTTGCTCGTTTATTCATATTGTCTCTTCCCTTTGCTCATTTGAGCTCATGTTTATGTTTATGCCATTTGCCTTTTGCTCACTTGAGCACATTATTATGTAAATATACTATTGCCTTGTGCTTGTTTTGTCTTTGTTTGTGTGAACCCAATGCAAAAAGGAGAAAGGACTTAGAATTAGGACCTCACCCATGCTTAATGGAGTTTCAAGAGCAACTAGGCCTCATGCCTTTAGAATGCTAAAATTGATTGAAGAGCAACTAGGCCTCATGCCTTTAGAATGCTTACATCTTGAAGATAACTTGAAAGGACCCCTAATCTAAACTCTCTCTTTGTCCATTTCTTATTGAATTTTGAACTTTTTGATTGTTTGTTCTTGTGTGATTGGGATTCCAAACTTGAGCTAATTAGAAGGACCATTGTCATGAGCATCCAAGTTAACAGAGACAAGCCAATTGGAGGATCCTAGGAGCTTGATTGAATACTTGATTGATTGCTTGAGTTAATTGCTAACTCCAAAGGAAAAGAGCATCTTGGATCATCTTTATGATCTCAAGAAAGGAACTTCAAGGGTTTTATTCTCTTCTCTCATCTTTGCATGTTTAGGACTAGCCCTTCTCCTCTTCTCTCCACTCTAACCCAATCCAAACTCATTTTTGTGCAAACATTGACATTGTTTTCATAACTAGAAACCTATGCATTATGCCTTTGATTTTTCAAACTCTTTTCATTAATACTTTTTTTGAATGAACCTTAAGTTAACTTTGACTTCATTTTGTGAATTCTTCTAATTTGTAAATACAACTCACTCAAGTTGTTTTTTGTGGTTCCAATGACCACCTTTGTTAAAAAAAAATTGTTATAAACATTAGCCATAGGTTTGAGTTATCATAGTGGTTGATGTAAACCTCACCTTATCCTTAGTGATTGGGCTATAAGTCTTCCATACTTATTATAGGGTGGATCCATCACTAGTATGTTGAAGCTCTCCTCACATGGTGGATTGTTGGTTTAGGTTGAGTTTTCTCCCTTTGATAACAAAAGACCTTAAGGCTTTTGACAAACCAATTCACCAACTTATTTTGAGATTTTTGCCCCGAATTACGAGGTTTTGATCCAACCTTTGTGATGGTACGTAGGCAATGGGTTTATCCATTCAAACAACAAAGTAATAAATAATTTGTATATTCTTTTCTCCTCTCCCCAATCATGTTTGCACAAATATTTTCACAAATACCAACCTACCATACAACTTTTCAAAAAGGGCTCCCTTAGAGTACTAAAGATGTTTTGGGTGCTTAAAACCTTCCCATTGCATAATCAACCCCCTTACCCAGATCTCTGACATTTTTATTAGTTTTGATTTAGTCAATAAATCTAAAGGTAACGAATACCCCGCTACAGAAAAGTGGTGACTCTGCTGGGGAACAACACTCTTCCTAGTGGGTTTAGCCTACTTTTTGCCTTTGTTTTATTGTATGTTTATATTACTTGTGACATATTTTTGTGCAAAATTTGGGATGACTGTATTGATTGTAATATGTGAATTGCTTGATATATCAATTGCTTGTGTGCTTGGCGGTCTCTTGTGATATGAGTTCTATACCCGAACTCGAGTGCACTTATAATAGGAGAATGGCATAGTCTTGTTGACTTGTGTGGAGTTATTCCTTAGCAAGTTGACTTGCAAGCCCATTCACTTGGTGGAGGTTATGTTGGGATCAATAATGTCACACGAGTAGTTGTGGTTAGGCATTACTCTTTCCAATATAGACCTTAGAAGCCAAGGACCTTAGATTACCTAGCCCATCTTGGCCTATTTTAGAATGTAGTGCGAAGATCGTTCAAGTGTAAGATTTGATACGATTGTTACGCGATACTACACTCATAAGAGTCTCTCTTGAGAATATTTTTGGAATACGAGTAGTCATTTATCCGATAATATCTGAAAGACGAGATGATGACTATGGGAACCTCTTGTAGAACATGATTGTCAGGATTAACCATAGTACACTCCCATTGGGTGGTTCTTAACCGAGACTCCATGCTCGTGACTTGCAACAAACCCTTGATTCGCGGTTGATCCGTTCTCGTATATCCTTAATATCAATGGAACTTGGGTGTTGATAAGGTGTAAACCATAATCCACCAAAATGGATGATTGATATTAAGGATGACTTGATCCATCCCGTGACCTTTGTGTGGTGTGACTTGCTTGATCCTTGAGTGTGATTGTTGCATCCATGCATTCATGCATTCATTTGCATCCATATCATCAACAATGAGAAAATTTCAAGGAACTTAAGAGGTCTATTTGCAAATTTTAAGACATGGATAAGCAAAGAAGGAATACGAAGAAGTACAGTTTCAGACAACCTGACTTGAAAGAGTTAAGGAGTTTGACATACTATGTATTAGATCCCTTAGAGTTCAAAGCTCGCCACGGGAAGCTTTTGTCTATTCTTGCTACTCAAGTGGATGAAGGTCTGATGAGTGTGTTGGTGTAGTCCTATGATCCTTTGTACCGTTGCTTCACTTTTCCGGATTTCCAGCTTTTGCCCACGCTTGAAGAATATGCCTATCTTGTGGGTATACCTATCTTAGATCAGTTGTTGTTCAGTGGTTTGGAGAGAGTTCCTTCTTCCCAAGAGATTGTTGATCTGTTACACATAGATGTATCTGATATTGGTGCTCATATGACTACCAAAGGTGGAATTCAAGGTCTCCCATCTGATTTCCTCATTGCTCAAGCTACTTTATTTGGGAAGGCCATGAGTAAGGACGCCTTTGAGGCCATATTTGTACTTCTCATCTATGGGCTAGTGTTATTCCCCAACATCGACAATTTTGTAGATGTGAACGCCATTAGGATTTTCTCTACTCTTAATCTCGTTCCTACTCTGTTGGGTGACACTTATTTCTCTTTGCATATGAGGAATGCAAAGGGTGGTGGTACCATTGTGTGATGTTTGCCTCTGTTGTACAAGTGGTTTATTTCGCACTTGCTGCAGACGCTCACCTTCAAGGAGAACAAAGGATGTCTACGGTGGTCCACGAGGCTTATGTCTCTCACTAATGATGATATCTTTTGGTATAACCGTGTGTACGATGGTGTGCAAATTATTGATTCTTGTGGTGAATTCTCCAATGTGCCTCTTCTTGGTACATGTGGTGGGATTAACTACAACCCTATTTTGGCTCGCCGTCAGCTTGGGTTCCCCTTAAAGGATAAACCTAATAACATTCTGTTGGAAGGTGTGTTCTTTCAAGAGGGTAAAGATCCCCAAAACTTGAAGGCAAGAATGGTCCACGCTTGGCGCAAGATTCATAGGAAGGGAAGGAAAGAGCTTGGTCCGAAGAATTGTATTGATTTGGAACCCTACACCTTGTGGGTGAGGAAGAGAGCTTCTGAGTACCGCATGACGTATTACTATTTGAGACCTACACCTATGGTTATGGTTTGGCCTTCAACCCTCCCTAACCAAGGAGTAGAGGAGTTGAGAGATGAAGACTGTTCGCGTGCTTGGGTCTGTGAGCGAGAGGAGCTATTTCAGCAACTCAGAGATAAGGATGCTTTGATAGAACTTCTAGAGCATCAGGTTTTCGACGAGCCTGATGATGTGGTTACTTCTCTTCTTCCTCAATCATCCAGGTTTTGGAAGAGGAAGTATGATCGACTCGCCAAAGAGAAGGCGGATATGGAGGCAGCCTATGAGAGAGAGGTGAAGAGGCTTCGTGCAGCTTATCTTCTGGTATCGAGAGCTTTGGACGATTGTTTCTAGGGTTCCATAGGATGTTCATTTTCCTCCTCTCTTGTATTGTATTTGGTTACCAAGACTGTACTTCTTTGGTGTAAAAAATTTTCCAAATATTATTGATATGAATATTCCATTATATGTCTAAAAGATTAATATTTTCCAAACATTTGCAAGTAGATCTCTAAAGGTTCCTCTGAATAAAAATAAATCATATGCACAAGCATTGCATGCATCATATGCATAAGCAGGTTTTGTTCAGGGCTTCTTGATCAATGGTCTAACTATGTGCTCTTCATTTATTTCAAAGACAAATTGATGCACCGGTACAACACCAGGGCCAATTCTTCAAAGTTGATGGATCATCTTGAACAAGAGAATAGAGAGCTTACTGAAGAGGTAGCTAGGTTGACTGCCCTGATGGAGTCATTCCTGGCCGCCCAAAGCCAGTCTTCTCCAATGCCTGTAACTCCTCCCCAGAGGACAATCATCTCAGAGGTAGCTTCCTTTACTGTGCATGCCGCCACTGCTCATTTCGCTCCTTCTGCTATGCCATCCGGGTTTCCCTGGGGGATGTCCGTGAACTTTTTGCCAGAGGGTCTCACTCCAACCTTTACTTCTATACCGGCATCTAGCCCGGTCCTTGCTGTGCCACCTCCCGTTGTGCACACGTTACCGAGAGTCGATGACACCATTTATTATTCTGAGCCATCTGAGGGCCCAAATCTTTACGAGAAAATGGATGCTATGAATGACCAATTCCTTGAGCTGCGCAAGGAACTGAAGACTCTAAGAGGGAAGGACCTCTTCGGTAAATCTGCTGCTGAGTTGTGCCTCGTGCTCAACGTCAAGATTTCCATCAAGTTCAAAGTACCTGACTTTGAAAAGTATAAGGGAAACACTTACCCTCTCAGCCATCTTGTGATGTATGCATGCAAGATGTCAACTCAGACTAACAACGATCAACTCCTCATCCACTATTTCAAGGACATCCTGTCCGGTGCCGCACTCAGATGGTATATGGGTTTGGATAGTGCGAACATTCGCTCCTTCAACGACCTTGGCGAAGCTTTCGTCAAGCAGTACAAGTACAACATTGATATGGCTCCCGATAGGTACCAGCTGAGGGTTATGTCCCAGAAGGAGAAGGAAACGTTCAAGGAGTACGCCCAGAGGTGGCGTGAATTGGCCGCACAGATTGTGCCCCCACTTGAAGAGAAGGAAATGACCTAGATCTTTCTGAAGACCTTGAGTTCATTTTATTACGAAAGGATGATAGCTAGTGCTCCCTCGGACTTCACCGAAATGGTGAACATGGGGATGCGACTAGAGGAAGGAGTCCGTGAAGGACGTCTGACCCGGGATGAAGGATCTTCTACAAAGCGGTATGGGGCTTTTGCGAAGAAGAAGGAGGGAGAAGCACATGTCGTGTCTTCCCATACTAAACGAAGACCCTCTGTGAAGAGGAATACTGTCCGCCCTGTCAATAACCAGCACCAGGTGGATCATATAGCACCTGCCTTCAAGGAATCTCAACATTATCAGCATCAGCAACAACAACATCAACAAAATCAACAACAACAGCATCGTCCGCAACAGCAGGCCTACCAGCCTCGAAATAACAACAATAGCAGCCCTAGCTATGATAGGAAGAGGGTTGCTTTTGATCCAATTCCAATGACCTATGCTGAGCTTTATTGTGTATATCATTCTGGTGCTCCCGGACATGATGTGGAGAACTGCTATCCCCTGAAGACCAGGGTTCAAGACCTTTTTAGAAGTGGGATCTTGTTTTTCGAGGACGTAGGTCCAAATGTTAAGAAGAAACCCATTGCCTGAGCATGGGAAGGCTGCAGTTAACATGGTCCAGGGTTGCCCTGGCAAGTACAAAGTCCTGTATGTCAGTCACATCAGGCAGTCGCTAGTCGAGATGCATAGACTATTGTGTGGATACAGTCATTATGAGCATGACCGTGACAGATGCCGAGTGTGCATTGTCAACGAGAGAGGATGTCGCCAAGTCAGGAAAGATATCCAAGAGATGTCGGATCAGGGTGTGATCGAGATACTTCAGAATCGTGATGAGGATGAAGTGAATGTTATATCCCCTGTATTCATAATACCATAACCTGTTGTTGTCAGATATGATGGCAGCAAGAAAAAGGTTTCTCCATCTCTTATTATCAAGCCAGCGAGCCCTATCCCTTACTCTTCAAATAGAGATGTTCCCTACAGGTATAGCGCATTTATGTTGGAAGATGGGAAGGAGGTGCTGTTTCCCTCTGTAGCACCTCAAATTTGCACCTATCATTGTACATACATTTGCATATTAGGTCATAGCATATCATGGTCCACTGCATAGCATTGCATTGTCCCATTTGCCTCAAGTGCAAGCCAATCAAGAAATTAGGTCAAACTGATCAGGAGATCAGTCAATCAAGCAAGCAAGCACGAATTCCATTGAGCCAAGGCCCTAGGGTTGGTCCAACATGTTCACATGACTTGGGGATCCATTTGAAGTGTTTTAGTCAAGGATTGGATGATCAGAAGTCATCAGTCAATGCACAGTCAGTCAGAAACCCTAAAAGTCAACTATTGGTCAACTGTCCATTTAATCAGTGATTTGATGAATGGAAATGGTTTGAGAGAGCTTATTCATGTCCCAATAGGCCTCATACATCATGTCAAACATCATCATGGAAGAATTTGAAGCCAGATCAGAAATTTCCAAAAATGGAAACTGGACCTGTAACTGAAACTTACCAAAAATGGAAAGTCTTGATCCTCAAACTTACATCATGATACAAGCTTCAAATGAATTTTTGCCCAACATGAAAGTTGAAGATCTTGTTCTCCCATTTCCAAAAAGTCCAAGAACTCTCAATTCCCATGTATGGTTGGCAAGTTATGATCGAATCATTTTCAGAAATTCTTGAACTTCAAAAGGCCATATCTCTCAAACCATTTGGCCAATTTGGGTGGGGTTTTTTCCTACAAGTCACATTTGATCCCCTCTTTCCAAAAATGTAACTTTCATGTACCAAAACTTCACCAATCAAAATGGCATTTTTGGACCTACTTGAATTAATTTTAAGTAAGGTGAAAAAGTGAAGTTTTAAATTAATCATTTCCCACCATTCCTACTATCCAAATATGATCTGAAAATGCATTTGAGACATGTTGCAAAGTCAAAATTATGCAGTACACATAGCCCATGCCTAGTTGCTTGAAACTTGGAAGGAAAGTACACTTCTCACCAACTATACTCCACATTTTCATGGCCTTTGATTGAGAACCACAAGCAATCATCAAACAGAAAATCTTAACATATTTTTCTGTCATTCCAACCCTAGAATTGCAGCCTCTAACCACAGAAATCCTCATTCTCTCTCATTTGGCATTTTTGACAAAATTGCAAATTCTATCCAAAACAACAAGCAACACAAAAACAGAAGATCAAAACATCATTTCCTGTCACATGAAATCAGTAGCAGCCAACATAACCAACTGAAAAAACCTTGGCTCACTCATTCTCTCAAAATCACACTTTTGCATTTTTCCAAAACCTGTCCAAAACTCTCAAAGAACTGGACATTGCCTTGCCAAAAACAACATTCAAGCAACATTATGGACCTGTTGCAACCACTTTCCTCCATCTGTAAAGCCTCACAACACTGCTGTTTTCAAAAGAGCACAGCCATGGCAGAGTTTGTTTAAAGTCTTTCCAAGCTGTTGCAAGCTAAAGCACCTTCACCAACCATCATGTGGAGGACCATAGAACATCTGTTTCACCATTAAAAGACCAAACAACAACTGTTTCTCCTTCTGCTTCAAAAATAGGTAAGATTTCGACCCTCTCTATTTCAAAAATCATGAGATGTTTCTGGTGGGTCTCTCCATGCTGAGTCTCGTGGTGTGTTTGTTTTTGAAAATGATTGACTATTGCTCGAGTTATGCTGAAAACAAGTTTGATGTTGATTTATGTTTGTGCTCGATTCATGATGTGTGTGATGTTTTAATGAAAAGTGATGATGGATTCGTGTTTGCCATGCCTTGATGGTCATTTGTGTATATTTAATTGAGATTTCTGGGCATTTTATGAAAAAACACGATTTGGGGAAGATGAAGGTTATATCTCTGCCCAGAAAACCCTATTTTCAAATGCCTTGCCCAGAACTGGCTTTCTCTCACGTGCTGCATGCCCCATTAACCCAGAGCCAATCAAAATATTCCCTTTCCCTGGCCAAAACGTGGCCGTTTTGATAAGTGGGTTCAGGAATTACAAGTTTGCCACTCGGGGCATGTGTCCCATTGAATTAAATTGCCATTCTTCATTTTATTTCCTTTGTTTGAACTCCAACTTTGAAAATCCATAAATCATCCATTTCAAATCCAAATTTAATGAGATTTTTTGCCAAATGTTCATCACAATCTCTAGTTTTTAATCATATTTTTTTCAGAATTTTTGGATGAGTGGTTTTTTAAATGGTGCTAGGGTTTGTGACATGTATGCATATTTTGTACACTTTGCCAAAACATTTGTGAAATGGTGATACTTTATCCAATGGCTCCCAAATTTTTTGTGCTTAAACTAGACACACTCATGGTGATTTTGGTGTAGAATTTGTGAATTTATCATTGCTGGTTTGTGAGTTATGATTTTTTGAATTAGGGTGTGACAATTTGTGTCACACCATTGATGTCCAACTTGATGATTTTTGATACCATGCTTCTTGACCTCCAATTGATCTGATTTTTTGCATGAACCTACTCTTGTATGTCTAGTTTACATGTGAATTTTCTTGGAATAATTTGTGGCATTTCCTAATTGTTTGAGATTTTCTCCCCTGCTTGGTCATATGTTGACTTTTTGTGACACTTGTTCCCATTTCATTTGTGAAATTCTCATACTTTATTAGATGGACATGAAATTTTACATGAGATAACTAGACATACTCTTCTTTGCCATGGTTTTAGTCCTATTCATTTATCATACACCATCTCTGATTTATGATTTTTCTAAGTTGACGCATGTTTGGTTGACTTCTTTGAGCATGTTCAAAATTGCCTTGACTTTCTGATTTTCGTTGACTGCCTTCCACTTGTCCAAATGAGATGAAATTTGACATGCTTACCATGCTGTGGGTTGTGATTGATCATGATTTATTTGGTGGTTTTTGGAAATGTTTGAGTTGACTTTTGATGCAAGTCTTGCTGTTGACTTCTATGAGCTCTCATTTGCCATGCTTTGACTTCTTTTGCTTATGAAATGATGATGATGCATGATATGAGCATGAAACCAATTGGGTTTGCTTCCTAAATGTTTGAATTTGATTTTGATTAGACATTGCTTGCTGTTTTGGCTTTCTCATTCATTTTTGACCCTAGGCTTGTCCTAGTGGTCCTGTGGCTTATGTTTGAGTTCATGTTTTCAGGTTAAGCTGCAAATGCTTCAAAGAGATCACTACAATTTGATTGAGTTCATTTGATTATCATGAGCTAACCTCTTTGTTTTGTAGGTGGCTTGGCTCACACGCCTTAAGCCTTGTGCCTTGCACATTCACTTGCTTGTGTTGACTGTTAACCTTTGTTTCATTCTGATTTAACTTTAACTTGTATACTAATTGTGCTTGACTGATTTCAGGTACTTTAGTTGCTTTTAGTTCCTTGTGAACTTTGCTTTGCTTAAGAGCAATTTGCATTGAGGTATAACTTCCTAACTTCATGTAGTCTGGAAGACCTGGCCTGTTACTTGGCCAGGCAACTGTCTGAAGTCCTCCTTAAGAGGCAATGTTTGTGGATGTTTAATTTTGTCCTTGCATAGAGTCAAAGACCTCCTAAGTGAAGAGGCAATTGGCAGAACCCAAGGGATATGCAATCTATCCCCTGCTATTCTGTGTGTCATCTGCTTTGCTCACACCACTGTGTTGATGCATTGTAGATACGAACCCAAGATCTTGTACAATTGTACAGTTGAGTCAGTTTTAAATGTGTAGAAGGGTTCCCACTTTCTGAACCCACACATTCTTGTCTTGAGCTCTCCCAGGCCAGGGATAAGAGCTGTGAAGTCTTATCTTCACTCATCTTTCATCTGCTTCACCTTAGCCCCTCAATGGCAAGGTTAAGAGCAACATCTACCCAGTCCCAGAGGTTTGTTTGTTGAGGTTGATATGACCCCTCAACTAAAACCTAACCCTTGTTTGAGCCCCTTGCTTGTGTATAGTGTGTGCTATCTGTGCTTGTATGTTTGTTTGACTTGCTTCCTGTGCGAGTTAGGATTGTTTGACTTGCTTCCTGTGCAAGTTAGGATTGTTTGACTTGCTTCCTGTGCAAGTTAGGTTTGTTTGACTTGCTTCCTGTGCAAGTTAGGTTTAGTTTAGACTTGTTTCCTGTGCAAGTAGGTTTTGCTTGGCTTGCTTCCTGTGCAAGTTAAGTGCGTGTGTGGCTTGCTTCCTGTGCAAGTCATGATTAGGATAGGCTGGCTCCCTGTGCCAGTTAGCTAGAAACCTTAACTTAGGGATGATTTTGCATGATAACATCTAGGCTCGAGTCGTAGTCTCCCTAGTTGTGTCTCCCTCTGTTATCTGGTTAGGCTAGTCCTTTATCCCTCTGTAGGGGAACTACATCGCCCTGATCTTCATACCAGATGAAGTATGTAGGCAGGAGATTGAGCTGATCTCTCCGGGTGCCCTTTTTCTTTTTTGTGTGTGTTGTTTGACAGTTGCTAGGCTCGAGTGCCTGACTCCTTAGCAATTTGTTGTCTGTCTGTTTGAGTGTGTGCTTGACAGTTATAGGCTCGAGTCCCCGACTCCCTATTAACTTGTTGCGTTATTGTGTGATTGGAAGCTGATGTAAGTCCATCGAGTGGCAGTTAGGTTCCAGTGTGCGTGTGTTTAGTTCGGATGCTGATGTAAGCCCAGCTATTGGCATTCAGGCTCCACGTTTGCCTCTTTGTGTGTGTTTTGGTTCGGATGCTGATGTAAGCCCAGCTATTGGCATTCAGGCTCCACGTTTGCCTCTTTGTGTGTGTTTTGGTTCGGATGCTGATGTAAGCCCAGCTATTGGCATTCAGGCTCCACGTTTGCCTCTTTGTGTGTGTTTTGGTTCGGATGCTGATATAAGTCCAGTGATTGGCATTCAGGCTCCACGTTTGCCTTTGCTTGTGTTTTGTTCGTGTGCGTGTTAGCCGAGCTACGAATGCTCTGATTCTTCTCTCGTCCGAGAAGATACGTATGCATAGGATGCGATATCCTAGCGAGCATGTGTTGTCTCCCCAGTCCGAACTACTTCGACTCTGATGTCTATGCCTGATAGACTAAGTAGGCCCAGGATGCGATATCCTGCCGAGTCAGTTTCAGTCCGTTTCTTTTGTCTCTTTCAGCCAGTGTGTGTGTGTGTGAGCAGTGTTTTAGCAACCGTTTTCCTTCCTTTTGTGCGTGGATCCCGTAGAGTACTACGGATGCGTAGGGGTGCTAATACCTTCCCTTCGCATAACCGACTCCCGAACCCATTCTCTTTGGTCGCGAGACCACGTTCTTTCCCAGGTTTACTCTGAGCGTTTCCTTTCCCTCTTTTGGGATAAATAACGCACGGTGGCGGCTCTGTTGTTCTTGTTTTCCCGCCGGTTTTTTCGCGTGATGCGACAGCTGGCGACTCTGCTGGGGACCTAGAGAAGTTGACCTGTGCTGGTCCATCTTCCCTAAGCGAGTCTCTCCTAGCGCTCTCTAGGTTAGGGTTTGGTTGCTTTGTGCTGTGTTTATTTATTGCATTCATTATTTACTGTTTGCATTCATTGTCTATTGTTTGCATTTATGTTTGTAATTATGTTTGCATTCATATTCATCTGTTCACCTGGCTGGTTGTCTGTTTCTCTCTGTTGGGGTGGGATTTACATGAGGTAAAAGGCCCAATACCCAGGCCATGAGTGAAATCTAGGATACTTAGGAATAGAGTGATTCATGGGAAGCGGGTGGTATTGCGCCACTTAGCGGAACATTGATATCACGAGCAGTTCAGACCCTGGTGGGACATTATCGTTACATACTTCGGGTGTGTATATGATGATGTTCTGCGAAAGGTTATTTATGCTGCGTTTCTCTTGACCTTACCCTGGCCTAGATGACACCCGTGAGTGGGGAGGGAATGATCATCATTACAGGTACAGTTGCTGATTGGTTGGTGATTTGTTGGTGACTCTTGGTACTGATGGTGACTGTGAATTATGGGGCATTTATTTCTGGGACGCCAGAGTTCTGTCCGTGGTTTATCAGCGGGTTCCGTTTATTTCGGATCCCCGGGCTGAGTTGAGAGTACTCGTTCAGAGGATCTGTCTGTCACCCGTTCAGTGGTTGTTCCCGTGAAGTTAGTGATGTAATCTCCGGTTCCGTTTATTTCGGAACTCCCCAAGTTGGATTTATGGTGACTTGGTCCCGCAAATTGACTGGTTCAGAAAAGCAGAGGGTCTACAGTTGACTTGGTGGCACAAGGGCCTGCATTCATGCATTTGCATCATATCATCTCGCATTCATCTGCATTCAACTTATGTCTGTCCGTACTCAGGGTCCATTATTTTTAAATTAAAAACCCCGGTTGAGAGACATCCAGATGTCAAAATGTTGTTGATGAAATTTTATCTGTCTCAACGAAACCAGAAAAAAAAGAGGACTGAATATTCCTAGTACGGACAGACATTGCATGTGTGAGTCATACTAACCCATTTGCTGTTTTGTAGGTTTCAGTATTCAACCAGTGCGCATAACTCGCCTGTTCGGATAACCTGCTGGGGGTCAACAAATTCAAGCTGATGGATCTTCCCAACGCCGACATCCTTGAATTGAAAGAGATGATGAGGGAGTTGTTCAGTGTTGTGCAAGGGCTTGCCTTGGGACAGAAGGCCATGTCTGAGAGATTGGAAAAGATTGAGAAATGGCTGATAGTAGAGAAGGTTCAGGGGAAGGCTCCGTCCTCCGAAGTGAACAAACCTTCTGGTACTGTAGCAAGGAAATCCTCCGACAGTGGTTCATTCAAGAGGGAAGTTGAGCCAGTTGGTGCGCCCGCAAAGAAAGAACGCAGCAAAGATCGTTATCATCCTTATGCTGCCACTGTAACCACTCCTGTCAGCAATCCACCTGCTCAACAGCAACAACTGCCACCTCAACAGAAGACACCGGGAGCTAAGAGCCGGGTGAGGAAGAAGAATGGGGATCGTCAGTTTGAGGAACCACCTGTGACTTATGCCCTTCTTTTCCAGAGGTTGAGGGATCTAGGAGTAGTTCGACTGAGGATTTTGATTCCGATAGAACAGCAGCGGAGGCATGCAAACTATGATGAGAGTGCCAAGTGCGAGTTTCACTCTGGGGCACCCGGACACAGCATTGAAGGTTGCAGAGCTTTTAAGCATATTGTCCAAGATCTGGTGGACTCCAAGGCTATCAGCTTGGCACAGATAATGAATGAGGATGTCAACCCCGTGCTCAGGCAGGGACCAGTAAAGGTAAAGATGATGAAAAAGGTCAAGAAAGGAATAGAAGTGATTGAAGAGGGTCAGCTAAAAGGTCCAATGGCTATGGTTCCAAAACTTCTGCTACGGGATGGAGCCTTCCCTGCTATTGATAATGCTTGTGCGACTGTCACTACCAAAGGGTGCGTATTGATGAAGGACCCGACCCAGAAGATGAAGAAAGTAGAAATGGACAATGAAAGATGTAAAGCACCCAGTCTGGCAGTCGAAACCGTCCAGGTGGAGAACGCTCTTGTCGCCGAGAAAGAGAAGAAGCTGTCCATTTCTTCTTATAAGCAAGCTCTGGAAGTGGTGAAGAACAAAGAGGCCCAAGGCTGGGGAAGGATTATTGACATCGTGATAAAAGCAGACATGTTTGGGGTCGGTTATCAGCCGGGTCAAGAGTCGTCTAGATCAAATAGAGGATGTCGCCCACCTTACACCTTCGTCAGTGCAGGGATGTTGGATCCTGGCCATGCCCGTTCAATGGGTGAAGATGTTGACAGCGACCGTGAGCTTGAGGCGTGGATAAAGTCGTGCGTGCCAGGCGATTGGAGGGCCTCCGAAAGCATCACTGTCGTTCATCCGGAAGTGTAGTATTTCTGTGTTTTAATTTTGTTTGCATGAAAGCCATACGTGTTGCCCGACACGTAATGGTCCATTGTAAGGGCCACCTCATGTTTCATTTTGCAACATTTTGCATCAGTGATGAATGGATGTTTTTGTAGTTAAAGGCGGTGTTCCCTATTTTTCATTTAATTTTGCAATTTAAAAAAGGAAAAAAACAAATAAAAATGGCAACGTTTTTTTCATTCTCTTTCCTTTTGATTTTGTCTCGTTCCAAAGTGATTACTCTCCTGATCTCACCGATAACGATTTGGTTACACCTCTGTATGACTTCGACAATTCGATCTATCATGCCAGAGAAAAAGGCGAAGAAGATTGTGATTTGCTGGAATTAGCCAGGTCATTGAAACAAGAGGAGAGGGTGATTCAACCACACGAGGAGCGATTCAAGATTGTTACTCCAAGCTCCGCCGAGGTTAGAAAGCGAAAAGCTGAGGTCGTTTCAGAGGCAAGTCAAGAGCAGAATGGTAGCCCTTTGAAAGAGAAGGTTGATATGTGTGCCTGGTTGTATCTAGATACACCAAGGTGGGATACCATTGTTTTGGGGCATAGGCTACCATCAAAAGGAGACTGTGCAGAAGCTGGAGCCGGCAAAGGATAAGGAAAAGAGAGAATGTGTATGGACCACCAAGATGTGAATGGAGCTAATTTGAATGATGAATTCCCGGTACGTCACAGCTCAGGTCTCAGTGTTTATCTTCATGGATGGCTTCCTGGCCAAGACCAGATTGAATTGTCACCAGATGATATGAAGTAAACCACGTCCATCACACAAGAAGCACCTTCTTGTTCTAAGGTGATGTCGTTCAGTCTCGAGAAAGCCGGTGCCACGTATCAGAGGTCTACAGTGACTTTGTTTCATGATATGATTCATCGTGAAAGCAAATCCCATGTTGAGGACATGATGACAAAGTCCCAAAGAAGACAGGGGCATCCGGTAGACTTGGGGCAAGTTGTTTGACCGTTTGAGATAACTCATACTTTTGAGTCTGAATCGGTGCACTTATGGAGTGTTGTCCATCAAGCTACCGAGGCTTGTTGTGAGCGAATCAGAGGAATCGAGGTCGATCCTGCTAAAAAAAAAAAAAAAAAAAAAAAAAAAAAAAAAAAAAGAGGGTAAGTTGTAGGAACCTCTGATTCCGATACCTCAGTGAAAGAAATAACTGTTAATCCGGTACTTGATAACCCTCGAGGGGTCTACGAGGTGCGTATTGAGTCAGCATGACTAGTCTTGTCGAAAAGAGTATGCAATTTACCTAAGCAAAAAGTTTATCGACTGTGAAACAATACACTCACTGTTCGAAAAAACTTGATGTACTTCGGCATAGGCTGCTCGCCGACTGAGACAGTGCATGCTGATTCATACCACTTTGTGGATGTCCAAAATGGATCTGATCAAATATGTGTTTAAGAAGCTAGTAGCAACCCATGGAAAGGTTATCAACCAAAGAAGTTTGAGGTCCCTGATGAGGACATCTCGAGGTACTCAAATCGAAAGATTGAGAGTGACTGATCCCGGAGGAGGGGTCCGACCCCGAATCCGAACGGATTCCGATGTCTGAGGGGGAAGGAGATGAGGTGAATAAGGTAGTGCTTCCCGGATCACAGTTGGTTGCACCAACAATGGTGGCTGAACATGAAGTCTGTATCCTGGGTATCAAACCTTGGGATGTGCATCTACTTGGGGCAGTGACTTCCTCACAGGTCTATGAGAAATCAGAGAAGACTGAATGGATAAGGACTCGGAATGACACGTTGAGCCCAGCTGAAGGAAAGGGCTGACAATTACCTGGCATGGGGCAGTTGTACCCGGTGAACGAAGCATGTTGTTAACCAAGAAGTGTGACCTCGCGTGTACCACGTAGAAGAGTTGGTTGAAAAAGATCCTTCCTCCTCAAGACGATTGTGGGGCAAATGGATGAGCAGTTATGAATGTCCATTTGTGGTCAAGAAGGTTTCCCCTGACAGAACCTTGTTGTTAATGACCACGGATGACCACGATTTTCCATTCCCTGTGAATGCGGACGCAGTTAGAAAATACTTCGTGAAAGAAACCCGCTGGACAAAAAAGAATAAAGAGTCCAGGCAAAAAATGGGCATCCCGGCGAACCAAGAAAAAGAGAAAGGTTCGGGCAAAAGTTAGGGATAATAAAAGAAAAGAAATGTACACCCGGCAAGTTGAAAACCCGCAAGGGCGACTTGGGCAAAAAAGGGTATCCTGGTGGACTGAAACCCGAAAGGGCGGTCCAGGCAAAAGAGGGATTGAAACGAACAACTGCGTCCAGCATGATCGTTTGTGCTTTGGATGACTTGGATAGTCTCCGACAGAGATCAATCGGAAGCGTCTTATTCAGAAGACAGAAAGTGTGAAAAGTCTTGAGGGCATATGAGGTGTAACTGAGTTGGAACCCGATGAGATCACGGTTTCACGTTGCCATTAGGATAGATTTTTCCTTTTGTGTGCAATCACCTCTTTCCAGGGTTTGCTTCCTGTGTGTTGCTCGGTTGTGAGTCATCTTTTGTTCCAGTCAATAAAGCGTGTGTTCAGTCAAATAAATTTTGTTTTTGTGTCATTACCGTTTTGATTACGAAAAATCCGTTTATTTTGATAAGAATATTTGCATTTTGAAACATACTGGTCCCCTCCGATGCATGCTTATGAGATCGAAATCTGGAAATCTTATTCGGAAGTTTGAGTGACCTAAGTGTTGAAATATCAGAACATCTGGGGCATACCTGGGGCACGCTTTTATCTGACGATCTTTTGTGCAGAGCCTGATTAGGGGCAACGGATAGTTGAGCGGTGAAAAGACGATGAAAGTTACGACGACGATCCTGGAGAGTTAATCAAGAAGACTCTTCAAAGTCTGATGATTGGAAAGTATGTATAAATCCCAGGAGTTTGGTCTCCGTGAAGTACGGACGAGTTGGGAATACAAGATGATGGAGCAAAAAAGTCCAGAAGAGTCTGGGAGTTCTTAAAAGTGGAAAGTTAACACTATGGGTGGATGATGGATACTAGTGTTCGACGAGTCGACCGACATCCCTGTCAAACAAGCTGTATCTCCCCAGAGGATTGAGGGTGTGATCTCCCTGGCAGATTCGAGATCGTTGTCTCCTCAGCAAGCCTGAAGGTTATCACGTCCCCAGCAGGGGCAGGGGCAGAATGTTTCTCAGGGTGGAGGACGTCTCCCCAGCCCAAGCCAGTATTAAAGCTATCAGAGTTATTTTCCCCTACAAAGGTGTCTGTGGACAGTACCTTCTTTCCCCAGCAGATCTAAGGATTGTTTATCCCCAGCAGGCCCATGCTTGCAGATTTCCCCAGTTGAGAATCCCCACTGAGCGCCTGGCAGTCATCTTCCCTGGGAGTCCCCTAGTGGAGTTTATCAGTAGACTGTTTGTGTGTCCCCCAACAATTGGGTTTGTGATGCTGTTATCTCCAGTATGGCCGTGAGTATTTATCCCCAGCAGGTTTGTGGGAATTCATCTCCAGTATGATATGACGTGTTATCGTCCTCAACAGAGTTATTACTCTCACCACTATGGTTGTTCTCTCCACTAGGATCGTTCTCCTCAGCAGAATGGTGTGGTTTTTCCTCAGCAAGCTCCCCGAGTGGAGCGGGTCCCATGAAATACATCTCCAGCAGTGATTCTCCTACATATGGATTGGTTGGGTCGTCCCTAGTGGAGTAGCATTTATTTCTCCAGCAGAGTTCATCCTACCAATGGATTGGACGAGTTTCTGTAGTAGACTGGTATCTGCATCCCCGGCTGAGTTGATTCTACCTATGGATCGCGTGGGTTATCCCCAGCGGAGTAACAGACATTCTCCAAAGCAGGGTTTACCCTATCTGAAGATTGGTTGGGTCTTCCTCCCAGCGAAGTCGCTTCGCCATTCCCCAAGCAGAGCTCCCCGCAGAGTATTCCTCAGTCAGGGTCTCCCCACAGAGTTGGAGTACCTGATCTTTTGGCTCCTTAGCCAGAGTTCATTTGCATTTTGCATGTAGTGATCATTGCATCCTCAAAAAATCGCGTAGCATTTCCATTTATATATGGAGCATTACGCCATCGAAAATTCAAACATATGCATTCATGTGTCCGAAACCGCATCAGACCGTATCCCCTGCAGAGACGAATTTTTGTTCAACCCGTACAACGCATTTGCTACAGTTGCTCCAGTCAACAATTGGTGTTGATAATCCCCATAGAGATTTATTTCCTCATCCGTTGGTGAAAGAAAAGCCTGTTTCTCCCCAGTGAGACCCCCTACAAGTGTTCGGCCTTGCCCTGTCATCCTGTAAATGTCAGTATCCTGTCAGCACCCGCGTGTGTTGTTTCCTTGGTGTCGGTAAACACCATCTTTCGGTGATTCCCAGTCATGCGTAAGTGTCTGGTTTTCTTTTGATGTCTGTAAACATCATCTTTCGATGTTCGTAACGTCGGCCTCCCTTCCATAGTGAAAATTCCATCTCTCCGTTGGTGTCGATAAACGTCGAGTTTTTCCTAGTCATCCGATGATGTCTAGTTGTGCCATTCCCCATGTGGACTTACCTCTCCGTTGGTTTCGATAAACGACGAGTTTTTCCCATTCGTCCGTTGACGTCTGGTTGTGTTTCTCTTATTCCCATTCATCTGTAAATGTCTGGTCGATATTTTTGGTGTCTGTAAACATCATCTTTCGATGTCTGTAAACGTCGAGTTTTCCCATTCATCAGTAAATGTCTGGTCGATATTTTTGGTGTCTGTAAACATCATCTTTCGATGTCTGTAAACGTCGAGTTTTCCATTCATCAGTAAATGTCTGGTCAATATTTTTGGTGTCCGTAAACATCATCTTTCGATGTCTGTAAACGTCGAGTTTTCCCATTCATCTGTAAATGTCTGGTCGATCTTTTTGGTGTCCGTAAACATCATCTTTCGATGTCTGTAAACGTCGAGTTTTCCCATTCATCTGTAAATGTCTGGTCGATCTTTTTGGTGTCCGTAAACATCATCTTTCGATGTCTGTAAACGTCGAGTTTTCCCATTCATCAGTAAATGTCTGGTCGATCTTTTTGGTGTCCGTAAACATCATCTTTCGATGTCTGTAAACGTCGAGTTTTCCCATTCATCAGTAAATGTCTGGTCGATCTTTTTTGGTGTCTGTAAACATCATCTTTCGATGTCTGTAAACGTCGAGTTTTCTCCCATTCATCCGTCGATGTCTGGTCGAGTTTTCCCATTCATCAGCAGATGTTTGGTTACCTCTCCATTGGTTCCGATAAACGTCGAGTTTTTCCTGGTCATCCCCAGTTGGTTACCTCTCCGTTGGTTTCGATAAACGTCGAGTTTTTCCTGGTCGTCCCCAGTTGGTTACCTCTCCGTTGGTCTTGGTAAACGTTGAGTTTTTCCCATTTCGTCCGTCGACGAATGGTTGTATCCTTTCCAGTCATTCATTAATGTCTGGTTACCTCTCCGTTGGTCTTGGTAAACGTTGAGTTTTTCCTAGTTGTCCGTTGGCATCTAGTTGTGATTTCTTTTCCCATTCATCGTCGTTGCGATGTCTGGATGTGGTCGTACCCTTTGAAAACAAAAACCAAAATATATACCCAGTAATAAAAAATCAAATCCCAGTGGACGTTTCCATTGGTGGATCCCTGTATTGTGCAAATTCTACGGTTCTTGGTATTCAATCCCTGTTTACCCTGAAAGTCTGACAGCCGTTGCTCTCATCCATTCGGGTTCCCAGCTGATTGAATAGGGGCAGCTGTAGCACCTCAAATTTGCACCTATCATTGTACATACATTTGCATATTAGGTCATAGCATATCATGGTCCACTGCATAGCATTGCATTGTCCCATTTGCCTCAAGTGCAAGCCAATCAAGAAATTAGGTCAAACTGATCAGGAGATCAGTCAATCAAGCAAGCAAGCACGAATTCCATTGAGCCAAGGCCCTAGGGTTGGTCCAACATGTTCACATGACTTGGGGATCCATTTGAAGTGTTTTAGTCAAGGATTGGATGATCAGAAGTCATCAGTCAATGCATAGTCAGTCAGAAACCCTAAAAGTCAACTGTTGGTCAACTGTCCATTTAATCAGTGATTTGATGAATGGAAATGGTTTGAGAGAGCTTATTCATGTCCCAATAGGCCTCATACATCATGTCAAACATCATCATGGAAGAATTTGAAGCCAGATCAGAAATTTCCAAAAATGGAAACTGGACCTGTAACTGAAACTTACCAAAAATGGAAAGTCTTGATCCTCAAACTTACATCATGATACAAGCTTCAAATGAATTTTTGCCCAACATGAAAGTTGAAGATCTTGTTCTCCCATTTCCAAAAAGTCCAAGAACTCTCAATTCCCATGTATGGTTGGCAAGTTATGATCGAATCATTTTCAGAAATTCTTGAACTTCAAAAGGCCATATCTCTCAAACCATTTGGCCAATTTGGGTGGGGTTTTTTCCTACAAGTCACATTTGATCCCCTCTTTCCAAAAATGTAACTTTCATGTACCAAAACTTCACCAATCAAAATGGCATTTTTGGACCTACTTGAATTAATTTTAAGTAAGGTGAAAAAGTGAAGTTTTAAATTAATCATTTCCCACCATTCCTACTATCCAAATATGATCTGAAAATGCATTTGAGACATGTTGCAAAGTCAAAATTATGCAGTACACATAGCCCATGCCTAGTTGCTTGAAACTTGGAAGGAAAGTACACTTCTCACCAACTATACTCCACATTTTCATGGCCTTTGATTGAGAACCACAAGCAATCATCAAACAGAAAATCTTAACATATTTTTCTGTCATTCCAACCCTAGAATTGCAGCCTCTAACCACAGAAATCCTCATTCTCTCTCATTTGGCATTTTTGACAAAATTGCAAATTCTATCCAAAACAACAAGCAACACAAAAACAGAAGATCAAAACATCATTTCCTGTCACATGAAATCAGTAGCAGCCAACATAACCAACTGAAAAAACCTTGGCTCACTCATTCTCTCAAAATCACACTTTTGCATTTTTCCAAAACCTGTCCAAAACTCTCAAAGAACTGGACATTGCCTTGCCAAAAACAACATTCAAGCAACATTATGGACCTGTTGCAACCACTTTCCTCCATCTGTAAAGCCTCACAACACTGCTGTTTTCAAAATAGCACAGCCATGGCAGAGTTTGTTTAAAGTCTTTCCAAGCTGTTGCAAGCTAAAGCACCTTCACCAACCATCATGTGGAGGACCATAGAACATCTGTTTCACCATTAAAAGACCAAACAACAACTGTTTCTCCTTCTGCTTCAAAAATAGGTAAGATTTCGACCCTCTCTATTTCAAAAATCATGAGATGTTTCTGGTGGGTCTCTCCATGCTGAGTCTCGTGGTGTGTTTGTTTTTGAAAATGATTGACTATTGCTCGAGTTATGCTGAAAACAAGTTTGATGTTGATTTATGTTTGTGCTCGATTCATGATGTGTGTGATGTTTTAATGAAAAGTGATGATGGATTCGTGTTTGCCATGCCTTGATGGTCATTTGTGTATATTTAATTGAGATTTCTGGGCATTTTATGAAAAAACACGATTTGGGGAAGATGAAGGTTATATCTCTGCCCAGAAAACCCTATTTTCAAATGCCTTGCCCAGAACTGGCTTTCTCTCACGTGCTGCATGCCCCATTAACCCAGAGCCAATCAAAATATTCCCTTTCCCTGGCCAAAACGCGGCCGTTTTGATAAGTGGGTTCAGGAATTACAAGTTTGCCACTCGGGGCATGTGTCCCATTGAATTAAATTGCCATTCTTCATTTTATTTCCTTTGTTTGAACTCCAACTTTGAAAATCCATAAATCATCCATTTCAAATCCAAATTTAATGAGATTTTTTGCCAAATGTTCATCACAATCTCTAGTTTTTAATCATATTTTTTTCAGAATTTTTGGATGAGTGGTTTTTTAAATGGTGCTAGGGTTTGTGACATGTATGCATATTTTGTACACTTTGCCAAAACATTTGTGAAATGGTGATACTTTATCCAATGGCTCCCAAATTTTTTGTGCTTAAACTAGACACACTCATGGTGATTTTGGTGTAGAGTTTGTGAATTTATCATTGCTGGTTTGTGAGTTATGATTTTTTGAATTAGGGTGTGACAATTTGTGTCACACCATTGATGTCCAACTTGATGATTTTTGATACCATGCTTCTTGACCTCCAATTGATCTGATTTTTTGCATGAACCTACTCTTGTATGTCTAGTTTACATGTGGATTTTCTTGGAATAATTTGTGGCATTTCCTAATTGTTTGAGATTTTCTCCCCTGCTTGGTCATATGTTGACTTTTTGTGACACTTGTTCCCATTTCATTTGTGAAATTCTCATACTTTATTAGATGGACATGAAATTTTACATGAGATAACTAGACATCCTCATATTTGCCATGGTTTTAGTCCTATTCATTTATCATACACCATCTCTGATTTATGATTTTTCTAAGTTGATGCATGTTTGGTTGACTTCTTTGAGCATGTTCAAAATTGCCTTGACTTTCTGATTTTCGTTGACTGCCTTCCACTTGTCCAAATGAGATGAAATTTGACATGCTTACCATGCTGTGGGTTGTGATTGATCATGATTTATTTGGTGGTTTTTGGAAATGTTTGAGTTGACTTTTGATGCAAGTCTTGCTGTTGACTTCTATGAGCTCTCATTTGCCATGCTTTGACTTCTTTTGCTTATGAAATGATGATGATGCATGATATGAGCATGAAACCAATTGGGTTTGCTTCCTAAATGTTTGAATTTGATTTTGATTAGACATTGCTTGCTGTTTTGGCTTTCTCATTCATTTTTGACCCTAGGCTTGTCCTAGTGGTCCTGTGGCTTATGTTTGAGTTCATGTTTTCAGGTTAAGCTGCAAATGCTTCAAAGAGATCACTACAATTTGATTGAGTTCATTTGATTATCATGAGCTAACCTCTTTGTTTTGTAGGTGGCTTGGCTCACACGCCTTAAGCCTTGTGCCTTGCACATTCACTTGCTTGTGTTGACTGTTAACCTTTGTTTCATTCTGATTTAACTTTAACTTGTATACTAATTGTGCTTGACTGATTTCAGGTACTTTAGTTGCTTTTAGTTCCTTGTGAACTTTGCTTTGCTTAAGAGCAATTTGCATTGAGGTATAACTTCCTAACTTCATGTAGTCTGGAAGACCTGGCCTGTTACTTGGCCAGGCAACTGTCTGAAGTCCTCCTTAAGAGGCAATGTTTGTGGATGTTTAATTTTGTCCTTGCATAGAGTCAAAGACCTCCTAAGTGAAGAGGCAATTGGCAGAACCCAAGGGATATGCAATCTATCCCCTGCTATTCTGTGTGTCATCTGCTTTGCTCACACCACTGTGTTGATGCATTGTAGATACGAACCCAAGATCTTGTACAATTGTACAGTTGAGTCAGTTTTAAATGTGTAGAAGGGTTCCCACTTTCTGAACCCACACATTCTTGTCTTGAGCTCTCCCAGGCCAGGGATAAGAGCTGTGAAGTCTTATCTTCACTCACCTTTCATCTGCTTCACCTTAGCCCCTCAATGGCAAGGTTAAGAGCAACATCTACCCAGTCCCAGAGGTTTGTTTGTTGAGGTTGATATGACCCCTCAACTAAAACCTAACCCTTGTTTGAGCCCCTTGCTTGTGTATAGTGTGTGCTATCTGTGCTTGTATGTTTGTTTGACTTGCTTCCTGTGCGAGTTAGGATTGTTTGACTTGCTTCCTGTGCAAGTTAGGATTGTTTGACTTGCTTCCTGTGCAAGTTAGGTTTGTTTGACTTGCTTCCTGTGCAAGTTAGGTTTAGTTTAGACTTGTTTCCTGTGCAAGTAGGTTTTACTTGGCTTGCTTCCTGTGCAAGTTAAGTGGGTGTGTGGCTTGCTTCCTGTGCAAGTCATGATTAGGATAGGCTGGCTCCCTGTGCCAGTTAGCTAGAAACCTTAACTTAGGGATGATTTTGCATGATAACATCTAGGCTCGAGTCGTAGTCTCCCTAGTTGTGTCTCCCTCTGTTATCTGGTTAGGCTAGTCCTTTATCCCTCTGTAGGGGAACTACATCGCCCTGATCTTCATACCAGATGAAGTATGTAGGCAGGAGATTGAGCTGATCTCTCCGGGCGCCCTTTTTCTTTTTTGTGTGTGTTGTTTGACAGTTGCTAGGCTCGAGTGCCTGACTCCTTAGCAATTTGTTGTCTGTCTGTTTGAGTGTGTGCTTGACAGTTATAGGCTCGAGTCCCCGACTCCCTATTAACTTGTTGCGTTATTGTGTGCTTGGAAGCTGATGTAAGTCCATCGAGTGGCAGTTAGGTTCCAGTGTGCGTGTGTTTAGTTCGGATGCTGATGTAAGCCCAGCTATTGGCATTCAGGCTCCACGTTTGCCTCTTTGTGTGTGTTTTGGTTCGGATGCTGATGTAAGCCCAGCTATTGGCATTCAGGCTCCACGTTTGCCTCTTTGTGTGTGTTTTGGTTCGGATGCTGATGTAAGCCCAGCTATTGGCATTCAGGCTCCACGTTTGCCTCTTTGTGTGTGTTTTGGTTCGGATGCTGATATAAGTCCAGTGATTGGCATTCAGGCTCCACGTTTGCCTTTGCCTGTGTTTTGTTCGTGTGCGTGTTAGCCGAGCTACGAATGCTCTGATTCTTCTCTCGTCCGAGAAGATACGTATGCATAGGATGCGATATCCTAGCGAGCATGTGTTGTCTCCCCAGTCCGAACTACTTCGACTCTGATGTCTATGCCTGATAGACTAAGTAGGCCCAGGATGCGATATCCCGCCGAGTCAGTTTCAGTCAGTTTCTTTTGTCTCTTTCAGCCAGTGTGTGTGTGTGTGAGCAGTGTTTTAGCAACCGTTTTCCTTCCTTTTGTGCGTGGATCCCGTAGAGTACTACGGATGCGTAGGGGTGCTAATACCTTCCCTTCTCATAACCGACTCCCGAACCCATTCTCTTTGGTCACGAGACCACGTTCTTTCCCAGGTTTACTCTGAGCGTTTCCTTTCCCTCTTTTGGGATAAATAACGCACGGTGGCGGCTCTGTTGTTCTTGTTTTCCCGCCGGTTTTTTCGCGTGATGCGACACCCTCCACCTCTATTACACGTATATTTGATGTCAGTCGCGTGACCCGCAATGGTCGTGTTTTCTCGGCGCCGCCGAAATCCCAGGTTGACATGAGAAGAGTTAATGTTGTTGATAATTATGCCACCCCTGTGGGGACTTCTTCTCCTTCTCCGAATCCAGCACTTATTGTTGATAAATCTACTAAAACTCCTGTCCCTGTTGGCCAGCATGGCATATTGAAAGAGGACTGTGATGAGATGCTGAGGCTCATCAAGAGGAGTGATTATAATGTTGTTGATCAGCAGCTTCAAACTCCATCAAAGATATTTGTCTTATCTTTGCTGATGAATTCTGAGCCACACCGCGAAGCTTTGCAGAGGGTGTTGGACGTGGCATACGTGGATCACGATGTCACAATTAAAGAGTTTGACAACATTGTTGCAAACATAACTGTTTATAACAATTTGAGCTTTTGCGATGCTGATCTTCCCGAGAAGGGAAAAGACCATAATTTGGCGCTACACATTTCCATGAATTTCAAGGATGATGCCTTGTCTAATGTGCTGGTAGACACAGGATCGTCGCTAAATGTGTTGCCAAAATCCACTATGGCCAAACTTTCTTATCAGGGGCCTCCCATGAGGCAGAGTGGAGAGGTTGTTAAGGCTATTGATGGGTCGAGGAAAACTATGATTGCCGAGGTTGAGCTCCCAATCAAGATTGGACCTAGTGATTTCCATATAACTTTCCAGGTCATGGATATTCACCCATCATATAGATGCTTGCTTGGCAGACCATGGATTCACGAGGCAGGCGCCGTGACATCCACCCTACACCAGAAGTTAAAATTCATTAAGAATAAGAAGTTGGTGGTGATAGGGGGAGAGAAGGCTCTCTTGGTAAGCCATTTGTCTTCCTTTTCCTACATAGACGCTGAGGATGAGGTTGGGACTCCGTTCCAAGCCTTATCTATTGCTAAGCCTTTAAGGAAAGGACCTTCTTCATTTGCGTCCTACAATGATGCGAAGTTGGCCATTAAGCATGACGCAACTACTGGTTTAGGACAAATGATTAAGCTGGAAGACAATAAATCCCGGGCTAGCATAGGGTACTCTTCAGGCACTTTCAATGAGCACAGTTTGTTCCAGAGTGGAGGTTTCATCCACACAGTCGAAGACCAAGAGGCTGCAACTATAGTGGAAGATGATGCAGAAGAGGATTCTGGCAACTTTGTCATCCCTAGAGGAATCTTCAATAATTGGGTCGCTGTTGATGTTCCAACAGTTGTCCATAAGTCCATGTAATGTGTTCACTTTTGTTTAAAAACCCTTCTCCCATGCCAAAAGGAGGAGTGATGACATTGTTGGCACATTAATACAATGATATTCATTCAAAATTACATGTTAAATGTTTGTTTTTCCAAATTATTTTCACTTTTTGCTTTTTTCATGAAATTGGTGATCACCATAAAACCCTAAAAAGAGAATAAAATCAATCTTTTCATCTGCATAATGATCTGAAATCTCTTTTATATCCAAAATCATTATGCAGGTTGATCAAACCCATTGAACATAATGATCCAACGCCATCTCCCAACTTTGAGTTCCCTGTATTTGAGGCAGAAGAAGATGATGTTGAAGAGATTCCTGATGAGATTACCCGTCTGCTTGAGCATGAAGAGAAGATCATTCAGCTGCATCTCGAGAATCTGGAAACAGTCAACTTGGGGTCTGAAGATTGAGTTCGTGAAGTGAAGCTTAGAGCACTCCTGGAATAATCTGTGAAGAAGGGGTTGATCAAGTTGCTACGAGAGTATGTCGACGTCTTTGTCTGGTCATATGAAGACATGCCTAGTCTAGATACAGATATCGTGCAACATTTCCTGCCTTTGAAGCCTGAGTGTGTGCCTGTGAAGCAGAAGCTCAGAAGAAATCATCCTGATATGGCAGTGAAGATTAAAGAAGAAGTTCAAAAGCAAATTGATACGGGATTTCTGGTGACTTCTACATATCCTCAATAGGTGGCTAATATTGTGCTCGTGCCTAAGAAAGATGGAAAAGTCTGAATGTGTGTGGACTATAGAGACTTGAATAAAGCTAGTCCAAAAGATGCTTTTCCTCTACCACACATTGATATCTTGGTAGATAATACAGCTAAATTCAATGTCTTCTCATTTATGGACGGATTTTCCGGTTATAACCAGATTAAAATGGCACCCGAGGATATGGAGAAGACAACATTCATCACACCTTAGGAAACATTCTGTTATCGAGTGATGCCCTTCGGTTTGAAGAACGCCGGAGCCACGTATCAACGAGCTATGACTACCTTATTTCATGATATGATGCACAAGGAGATCGAGGTATATGTTGATGATATGATTGCGAAGTCGAAAACGGAAGTTGACATGTAGAGCACTTGTTGAAGCTTTTCCAGCATTTGAGGAAGTACAAACTCCGCCTGAATCCAAACAAGTGTACATTTGGAGTTCGTTTCGGAAAGTTATTGGGCTTTATTGTCAGTGAAAGGGGTATTGAAGTTGACCCTGCCAAGGTCAAAGCAATACAAGAGATGCCTGTGCCCGAAATTGAGAAGCAAGTTCGAGGTTTTCTTGGCCGCTTGAATTATATTTCCAGATTTATATCCCACAAGACTGCCACATGTGCGCCTATATTCAAGCTCCTCCGGAAAGATCAGCGTCATGATTGGACCGAGGATTGCCAAAAAGCCTTCGACAGTATTAAAGAGTATTTGTCTGAACCTCTGATTCTGTCCCCGCCTGTTGAAGGGAGACCCTTGAATATGTACTTGACCGTTCTTGAAGACTTTATGGGTTGTGTATTGGGTCAGCAAGAAGAATCGGGGAAGAAAGAGTATGCTATATACTATCTGAGTAAGAAGTTCACTGACTGTGAGTCTCGATACTCAATGCTTGAGAAAACATGATGTGCTTTGGCTTGGGCTGCTAAGCATTTACGCCAGTATATGTTGAATCATACCACTTGGTTGATATCCAAAATGGATCCAATCAAGTATATCTTTGAGAAGCCTGCTTTAACTGGGAGGATTGCCCGTTAGCAGATGTTGTTGTGTGAGTATGATATTGAGTATCGAGCTCAGAAGGCTATTAAAGGTAGTATCTTGGCTGACCACTTGGCACATCAACCAATTGAGGATTACCAGTCTGTTCAGTACGACTTCCCTGATGAGGAGATTCTGTATTTGAAGATGAAAGATTGCGATGAGCCTACGCTCGATGAAGGGCCAGAGCCTGGTTCCCGATGGGGCATGGTGTTTGATGGCGCTGTTAATCAATATGGAAATGGTATTGGGGAAGTGATTATTACTCCTCAGGGTACACATTTTCCTTTTACAGCAAGGCTAACTTTCAAATGCACGAATAATATGGCGGAGTATAAGGCCTGTATTATGGGTTTGGAAGAGTGTATTGACCTTAGGATCAAACATCTTGATGTTTATGGCGATTCGGCCCTTGTTGTTAATCAGATTAAGGGTGAATGGGAGACGAATCAGCCTGGCCTCATCCCATACAGAGATTATGAGAGGAAGATTTCAAATTTCTTTACCAAGGTTGACTTCCATCATATTCCTCGAGATGAGAATCGGATGGCAGATGCTCTTGATATGCTTGCTTCGATGATTGTGGTGAAATTCTGGAATGAAGTCCCCAATATTACTGTGATGCGCTTGGATAGACCAGCTCATGTATTTGCAGTACAAGAAGTGAAAGATGATAAGCCATGGTATTATGATATCAAATGTTTTCTTCAGAGTCAGATTTACCCTCCTGGGGCATCTGTTAAAGATAAGAAGACTTTGAGGAGATTATCTGGTTGTTTCTACCTCAATGGTGATGTGCTTTATAAGAGGAATTTTGATATGGTTCTTCTCAGATGCGTGGATAGACACGAAGCAGACCTGTTGATGACTGAAGTCCATGAGGGTTCATTTGGTACTCATTCCAATGGACATGCCATGGCAAAGAAGATGTTGAGAGCAGGCTACTATTGGCTGACAATGGAGTCTGACTGATGCAAATATGTGAAGAAATGCCATAAGTGTCAGATTTATGCGGATAAGATTCATATTCCCTTAACACTTCTGAATGTTATTTCATCACCATGGCCTTTCTCCATGTGGGGAATTGACATGATTGGCATGATAGAGCCAAAGGCGTCGAACGGTCACCGTTATATTCTCGTAGCAATTGATTACTTCACCAAGTGGGTTAAAGCGGCAACATATGCGAATGTGACCAAGCAGGTGGTCGTGAAGTTTATCAAGAATCAACTCATATGCCATTATGGTGTGCCAGACAAGATCATTACTGATAATGGATCTAACTTGAACAACAAGTTGATGAAAGAGCTGTGTAGCGAGTTCAAGATTGCACATCATAATTCTTCTCCCTATAGACCCAAGATGAATGGGGATGTTGAAGCTGCTAATAAGAACATCAAGAAGAACATTCAGAAGATGGTTGTTACGTACAAAGATTGGCATGAGATGCTGCCATTTGCTTTGTACGGTTATCGTACATCTGTCTGCACTTCAACAGGGGCAACCCCTTTCTCTCTTGTATATGGCATGGAGGTTATGCTCCCCGTGGAGGTTGAGATCCCACCAATGAGAGTCTTGATGGAAGCCAAGTTGACTGAGGCTGAATGGGTTCAGAGTTGTTATGACCAGCTAAATTTAATTGAAGAGAAGAGATTGACTGCCATGTGCCATGGTCAGCTGTATCAGCAAAGGATGAAGAAAGCCTTTGATAAGAAGGTCAAGCCTCATTTGTTTTGAGAAGGTGACCTCGTGCTCAAGAAAGTTTTGTCTTTCGCGCCCGATTCCAGGGGCAAATGGACTCCAAACTATGAAGGTCCATATGTTGTTAAGAGAGCCTTTTCATGCGGTGCTTTGATACTTACAACTATGGATGGGGAGGATTTCACTCGTTCTGTGAATTCAGATGCAGTCAAGAAATACTTCGCCTAAATTAAAAATAAAATAGCTCGCTAAGTTGAAAACCCAAAAGGGTGACTTAGGCAAAAATGAGTGTCTCGATGGATTGAAAACCCGAAAGGGCGATCCAGGCAAAAGTTAGAGACATAAAAAATGAATATATATATATCCCGCTAGATTGAGTACCTCACCTTGGGGAAATCTAGGCAAAAATTAGGGATTTGGCAAGTAACTGCATCTTGACAAGACTTTGTTCTTTAGCTATCATCTATCAAAGATTCTCGCTCACTCATTGTCAACTGAAGCTTCAAGTACATTGGACTCGGAGTTGGTGGAGAAACGGTCATTATGTTCAATGTAGCCCTTTTTCCAATATATATCACCAATTTCAAATTTGTAAAGATCCATGGAGTCTCGCCATTTGCGGACTACCATTCCATCAAATAAATTTGAGCCTTTATCCAATTCTTGGCATTCTTATTTGTTTCTGCTTAACAAATGTTTGCATGTTTTAGTTGATAAATGTCATTGTTTTAAAATAAAGTTTTATAAACTGTTTTAAACAAAGTGAACATTCACAATGACTGGAAGGATAAATGGAATGTCCTCAATGCTCTCCCAAGGATAGTATGATCTCCAAAAGGGTAAGACATTTGTTCATATTCCTAGCATATTTTATTTCTCTTCATCATCTTTCAGGTTGTCTCCTCCATGAGCGCAGAGAAGGGTGATATGTCATCAAGACCCCAGGGAATTCGGAGTTTTGGCCTTGATCTTTTGGGGAGATGTGTATACCTCCATCCTCAGATCCCCAGAGAGTCTGAGTCTAGCATCCTTGTTTTATCAATTATATGGTTGTCATCCCTTGTGTAGACTGACCTAAAATCCCTTATAGATTGATGAAAATTGATATGCTATCTCTTCGAGGAAGTTGGTCTTTCCCTCAGCGTAAATGGAAAACTCCCGCAGAGTGAGCAGGAATTCCCAGCATGAGTGGAAATCCTCAGCAGTTTGGCTTGAAGTCTCTCCTCATGTTTGCTTACCACCCATCCTCAGTAGGGTTGCTCACGTTAGATTTCCCTAGTTGGGTCGCCAGCATGATTATCCCTAGTTTGATCACCTTCAGTCTTCCCCAGTGGAGCTGCCTGATCAAAGCCTGATATTTGTTTTCCCCTCCTGATTGGATAGTTTCCTCTTAGCAGAGTTGGTATTGAAGATGTTTATTTCCTTCCCCAGCAGATTAGTTGTCTCCTTCTCCTCGGCAGAGATGTTTCTCAGCAGATAGAAGGAAATATGTTGATTTTTGAAATTTCTGTTTGGTGGTTTATTCCCCACAGAGTTTCATATCCTCCCCCCTGATAAGTTCCCCAGTAGAGTTTCTTCTACAATGGATCTTGTCCATGTTGAGCTCCCCGATAGAGTTTCCTCTACATCAGATCTGTTGTCTGTTAAACAGCAAATCCCTGGCGGTGACTCTATGACTTCCCCGGCAGAGGAGTTTGTTCCTTCTCCCGGTAGCAGAGATATTTCTTCAGCGTTTAGAAGAGAATGTTAGATTTGATGTGTTTCTGTTTGGTGATTGTTCCCCACAGAATTTCATATTATTGCCTGATAAGATCCCTAGTAGAGTTCTTCTTTGACTGATCTTATCATTATTTCTGCGTGTTGTTGGAAGATCCCCGGCAGATGGATAGCTGTGATCCTTCGCTCATCCCCAACAGCAGTCTCTGATCCCCAGTGATGGTATTTATCCCTGGCAGCGACTCTGCTTGATCCTTAGTGGTGATTGGTGTTTCCTGGTATTTGTTGCTCCCCACCATATTGGATTTTCTCCTGTGGGCCTGGCCTTCTCTTTTGAGATGTTATACCGGATGTCTGTCCATTGATTCCTAGACCTGTTTATGTTAGATATGTCTGTTTGTCAGCATTAATCATACATAAACCACACATATACATGCATAATCATAGCATTCAGATATTCATGTGGCATTATTTGCCATATATCTTTGCTTGTTATCTCCTGCCTTAGGTGAAATGTTCTTCCCCAAGCAGATGTTTGTGTCTGATCTCTCCATATAGAGTCAGCCCCATAGGCAGAAAGTGTCTATCTTTCCTTCTATATTTCCCACTGAGTTATGTCCTCGTGGATGATTATTATTTCAGTGTCCTCCCTAAATATGTATTGGGATGGAATTACTCCCCTGAGTTATATCCTCATTGGGTTGAGTCTTGTTTGATTGTGTCTTTCTGGTTTGTTCCTAGATTGACCCCTTCCTTGTTTTCTCCCCTGTAGTCCCCTGTGGTTCAGGTGATCAATTTCTCGGTAAACAATAATCGTTCATCTTTTCCCCAGTGGATCTTCTGCCTTCTACCCAGTAACCGATAGTTGTAAGTCATATTTATGTGGTTTTCTACCCAGTAACCGGTAGATGTAATCCCCTCTTTGTTGGTTATCTTTATCCAATATTCGATATTGATATTCCTTCGTTTTTGAGTATACCACCCAGTAACCGGTGATATATCTCCGGGATCATTGCTCTTGTCAATATATCCCCAGTGAGTCATCTTTCATTTACCCTTTGTTTGGTAATGATTGTTTCTCCCCTCGATTGGTCAACATTATATACCCAGTAACCGGTATCCTGATGTCCTTTCTTTACGGTCGATTTATCCTTTATTAACCCAGTAACTGGTTATGGATAATCTTCCATGCGAGTATGTTATCTATGTTCTGACGGTAATAGATAATATATCTCATGCGCTCTTCAGTCGAAGCCTTTTTCTTCCCCAGTTGAGTAAGATTTGTATTTCCTTATGGAATCGAATGCCCATCCTGTAAATCGAGTTTGCTTTTTCAGCCCTCCTTTTGGATGATGAGTGTCTTGGAAATATTCCACAATTCACGTCTGGTTGGTCACCTATTATATGCCCAGTAACCAGTATCCCTGGTGTCCCTTCCTTTTGCTCCCTATTATGAATTTTTGTCTCCTATGGAGTCAGATTTTCCTGAGTTGAACTATACCTTCAAGGTCCTCCTCAGAAATTTTGGATGATTGATATCTCTCACCCTTATACCGGTCTTAGATATTCTTTCTCCCTGAGCATGTTGTTCTCTCACCCTTATACTGGTGTTTGGATCACATGTCTCTTTTTGAGTTTTATTACCCAGTAACCGGTAATACCTCATTTATTGTTTCCTCATCTGAGTCCTTAATGGACATCCCCGCCTGAGTCCGGATTTTTATCCGAAGTATCCTTTGTGGATGGTGTTGCTGTATTGGCATATTCCCCAATACATACGCCTTTGCGTTAGCTCGAGTCTTTCCATTGATTTATTTTCATGGAATCCCCTCGTGTCTCCCAACAAGTTTCAAGTCGTCACCTGCTCACGCATTTTATTCCCTTTATCCCCTTAGAGTCTCTGTCTCCCAGTGAGTTTTCCTTATGGAATGTATTATACTCCCGCGGACTTTCAGTTTCTCCTGATTTCTTTTTCCTTTGTGGTCATATATCCCCACAGAGTACTAACTTTTGCATACACCACATCTGCATCATGAGGTCTCTTAGGGACCAAAATTCGTCTCTTTGTTATTATTTAAGCCCATTCTACCTCGTCGAGACGAAGATTTTAACCTTCATATCTCCGGATAGAATGACCTTAAATAGGGGCATCTGTAAGACCCTAATTTTGACCCTAAGATCCCTCATGGCATCACATCATTGCTCATTGCATTTTGCCTCAAGGATCATAGCATCTTGGCTCCTTGCCCTAGGATTGGGACTTGTGTGAGTTGGTTGAGACCACCAAGCATGCTTGAATTGTATATTATTGATTTTCTTATTTTGTCTACTAACCAAAAGTACAAAAATATGTCACTAACTTGTTTTGATTTTGAAGCTCAAGCAGTCATGTGATCCAAGGCTCCTAAGAGGCCCCATGCCCAATAAAATGGCCAGATGAAGATGAAAGCAAGCATGAAAATGGTCCCCAAAGCTCTCAATCATCATATATATCTCCCAAGTATCTCAATTTGTAAATTTGATCAATATAAACCAAGGGGCTTGAGGATTGTTTCCCAAGGAAACCCTAATTCATTTGAACATTGACTGTGCCTTGCTCATGAAGCAACCTCAACCTATGATCAAATTAAATCAATTAAAGTTATTTCATTCATCATTTATGCATATATGAGCCTATGTAAGTCCCCTCAATCATTCATTCATCAAGGTTTGAAGTTTGGACTTGAGAAGTTGACCAGTCAAATCATCTGACTAAATTGAAATCCACTGAGACCTAACTTTCGATGTGTTTGTCAAATGAAGATGACCCCAAGAGAAAATATGTTCTTAAGAACAATATGAACAACTTTCATGTTCATCAAAAATCATTTGAAACTTGTAAGGTCATTATTCATTTCAAAACATTATAGGTCATTTTGACTGAAACCCTAATTTTGGGTCAACTTCCCAAGAACCTAACTCCTTCATTTTTTATTATTTTGAGGAGATACCAAGTGCATTGGAAATTTTAAGATGTCTACTTAAAATGTTATGTTGGATAAAATTCCATAATCCTAAAATAAACACATGTGATAATACAAAACATTATAGGTCACTTTGGACCAAAGCCATTGAATCTTGAAAAAGTCAAACTTCAAGTGCCCATAACTTTCTCATAAAAAATCCAAATGATACAACATTTAAGTCCAAATTGGTTTTCTTGAAAAGATCTACAACTTTAAGGTTGGAGGTTTTGGCATTTGAGGCTTGCATCATTGAAACATAAGGGCTTGAAATTGGTCATTTTTGGCAAATTTCTCAAATACATGTTTTGTACCTTGAACTTCACGGCCTTTTTTCACAATTTTCCAAACTCCAAATGGATTTTTGTTCAACATAGATTTTGTTCCTTATGTCAAGACCTTTCCAACCATTACCCACATGCCTATGTTTGGGATTTCTATGTATGACTTTCGAAGAGGAGAACATTTGTGACCATTTATGGAATCCAAGTGAAACCTTCATGCACAAGCCAATGCCATTCAATCTGCATGTGCAAACTTGCTTCAAATCATTTCAGGTTGCATTTCCAATTGGTTTTGGGCCTCACATACGCCTGTACAGGCCCATGCATGGAGGACCCAATTCTCATGCACACGAGCTTGTCACACTTTCCTTGCAGCTTCAGCTATAAATAGATGCATCACTTCATTGAATAATCAACCTGAAAGTGCCTGAAACCCTGCTGAAATCATTTCCCAACCTCACACCAAAGGAATTTTGAGTTTTCATTTCACTTTTCAAGTTTGATTTTCAACAACATCAGTTGATTTTCAATACTAATTCCTAAGCCTTGCACTCATACCATACATCAAGATCAAGCTGCAAGCAAGCATTTGGTTGGATCGTGCTTATCAAAGCTGCACTTCAAAGGTTTCCATCTGAACTGTTTTGCTTTGAATCTCACTATATATTGTGCATTGCTTGTGTTGGTTTGTTTTTCTGAAGTCCTCGTGTGAGAGGAAAGCCAATGGTGGCTTTAATTTTGTGAATTGTTGAACTTCATATCAAGTACCTGGATTTTCCATCTCTGATTTCTCCTTCCATAGAGATCTAGAGAATAATCCAAGGTTACAGGGGTGGTGTACATCACCCTAGCTTTAATTTGGTATAAGGATCGCTTGTTTTGGTTGAGGTTGCAAAACCTGCAACTGGTGGTCGGACTTTACTTACTCACCGGAGAAGACGGTGGTTTCCACCACCGTCCCCACGTGGAAGTCCCTTGGCCCTTGGATCCATTAGCCATGATCTAATCCTGACCTTTGTTATGTTTGACTTCATTTAATTCATGATACTTCGCGCTTAACTAATGTACATGGTAAGCGCGCGCCTCTGATCCGTTGATGATGTCCACGTCAATTAATGAGATGGATCGTGCGCCTCTGGTTTTTTCTATTTTTATTAATTTCTGTTTTATTTTCTTTTATTCCATTTATTTTCAAAAATTCATAACTCTTTTATTTGGAATCACAAAAATATGGGACCAATTGCAAAAAATTTCTCTTAAATTCTAGTTTCATAATATGATTTTTAATTATTTTTGTGATACCATTTTTTTTTGTAAATTATTTTGTTCTTGATTGTTTTTAATTCATTTAAAATACCTTTTGATATTCAAAAATGCCAAAAATATTTTCTTAACATCTTTGGATGATGATAAGTCTATGAAAAATATTCTCATCAATTTCTTAATTGATTTGAGATTTATTTGAGATTTTAGTCCAATTATATTATTTTTCTTCAATTTTAATTGTTTAAAATAGTTTCTGTTTTCAAAAAATGTTGAGAAAATTTGTCAAACCTAGTTTGACCATGTTAGACTTATGATGATCCAATTGGACTTATCCAAGTTGATTTGAATTGGATTTGAAGTTTGACCTCACTTTGTTCCTTTTATTTTATGTATTATTTTAATTCCAAAAAATACCAAAAATATGTTTGACCTTTCTTGACTTCTAATCTTCATTTCACTTCTGTTTATCATTGGTTGATGATGTTTCCATTCACATTTGATCATTATGTTTTGATTATGTCATTTGAATTTCCATTTTGTACATTTCATCTTCATCTCCTTTCTTCATCTTTTTCTTTTGACCAATGAGTTAATTATTTGTGGGTAGACTTGACATATGAGGGGCTTAACCTTCTTTGATCCAAATCAAATTCAACTTGATCAAAGATCAAGTGAATTGCTTTGTGTCCAAGATAGGTTGCTTCTTGGTCAAGCAAAGAACCTGAAATCCATACAAGGCCATCCTTCTTTTCTTTTGGCATGGCAAGTTGTAGGAGCTTGGCTTACTAGACATGGTTTCTAACTTGTGTTTATTTGCCTATAGTTTGATTGACCGACCTCAGATAGGTGTGACTACTACATCAGTCCACTTACGATTGCTTAACATAGCGCTAAATTACCTTATGGCACACTGACACTAACTACTAATTACTAACTTTTAATTCAAGCCTTTAATTCTTGAAATTTACTTTAATGCAATTTAATTTCTTGCTCGTTTATTCATATTGTCTTTTCCCTTTGCTCATTTGAGCTCATGTTTATGTTTATGCCATTTTCCTTTTGCTCACTTGAGCACATTATTATGTAAATATATTATTGCCTTGTGCTTGTTTTGTCTTTGTTTGTGTGAACCCAATGCAAAAAGGAGAAAGGACTTAGAACTAGGACCTCACCTATGCTTAATGGAGTTTCAAGAGCAACTAGGCCTCATGCCTTTAGAATGCTAAAATTGATTGAAAAGCAACTAGGCCTCATGCCTTTAGAATGCTTACATCTTGAAGACAACTTGAAAGGATCCCTAATCCAAACTCTCTCTTTGTCCATTTCTTATTGCATTTTAAACTTTTTGATTGTTTGTTCTTGTGTGATTGGGATTCCAAACTTGAGCTAATTAGAAGGACCATTGTCATGAGCATCCAAGTTAAGAGAGACAAGCCAATTGGAGGATCCTAGGAGCTTGATTGAATACTTGTTTGATTGCTTGAGTTAATTGCTAAGTCCAAAGGAAAGGAGCATCTTGGATCATCTTTATGATCTCAAGAAAGGAACTACAAGGGTTTTATTCTCTTCTCTCATCTTTGCATGTTTAGGACTAGTCCTTCTCCTCTTCTCTCCACTCTAACCCAAGCCAAACTCATTTTTGTGCAAACATTGACATTGTTTTCATAACTAGAAACCTAGGCATTATGCCTTTGATTTTTCAAACTCTTTTCATTAATACTTATTTTGAATTAACCTAAAGTCAACATTGACTTCATTTTGTGAATACTTCTAATTTATAAATACAAATCACTCAAGTTGTTTTTTGTGGTTCCAATGACCACCTTTGTTACAAACTTTTTGTTATAAACATTAGCCATAGGTTTGAGTTATCATAGTGGTTGATGTAAACCTCGCCTTATCCTTAGTGATTGGACTATAAGTCTTCCATACTTATTATAGGGTGGATCCATCACTAGTATGTTGAAGCTCTCCTCACATGGTGGATTGTTGGTTTAGGTTGAGTTTTCTCCCTTTTATAACAAAATACCTTAAGGCTTTTGACAAACCAATTCACCAACTTATTTTGAGATTTTTACCCCGAACTACGAGGTTTTGATCCTACCTTTGTGATGGTACGTAGGCAATGGTTTTATCCATTCAAACAACAAAGTTGTAAATAATTTGTATATTCTTTTCTCCTCTCCCCAATCATGTTTGCACAAATATTTTCACAAATACCAACCTACCATACAACTTTGCAAAAAGGGCTCCCTTAGAGTACTAAGGATGATTTGGGTGCTTAAAACCTTCCCATTGCATAACCAACCCCCTTACCCAGATCTCTGACATTTTTATTAGTTTTTGCAAGCCCATTCACTTGGTGGAGGTTATGTTAGGATCAATAATGTCACACGAGTAGTCGTGGTTAGGCATTACTCTTTCCAATATAGACCTTAGAAGCCAAGGACCTTAGATTACCTAGCCAATCTTGGCCTATTTTAGGATGTAGTGCGAAGATCGTTCAAGTGTAAGATTTGATACGATTGTTACACGATACTACACTCATAAGAGTCTCTCTTGAGAATATTTTTGGAATACGAGTAGTCATTTATCCGATAATATCCGAAAGATAAGATGATGACTATGAGAACCTCTTGTAGGACATGATTGTCAGGATTAACCATAGTACACTCCCATTGGGTGGTTTTTAACCGAGACTCCATGCTCGTGACTTGCAACAAACCTTTGATTCGCGGTTGATTCGTTCTCGTATATCCTTAATATCAATGGAACTTGGGTGTTGATAAGGTGTAAACCATAATCCACCAAAATGGATGATTGATTATAAGGATGACTTGATTCATCCCGTGACCTTTGTATGGTGTGACTTGCTTGATCCTTGAGTGTGATTGTTGCGTCCATGCATTCATGCATTCATTTGCATCCATATCATCAACAATGAGAAAATTTTAAGGAACTTAAGAGGTCTATTTGCAAATTTTCAGACATGGATAAGCAAAGAAGGAATACGAAGAAGTACGGTTTCAGACAACCCGACTTGAAAGAGTTAAGGAGTTTGACATCCTATGTATTAGATCCCTTGGAGTTCAAAGCTCGCCATGGGAAGGTTTTGTCTATTCTTGCTACTCAGGTGGATGAAGGTCTGATGAGTGTGTTGGTGCAGTTCTATGATCCTCTGTACCGTTGCTTCACTTTTTCGGATTTCTAGCTTTTTTCCACGCTTGAGGAATATGCCTATCTTGTGGGTATACCTATCTTAGATCAGTTGTCGTTCAATGGTTTGGAGAGAGTTCCTTCTTCCCAAGAGATTGTTGATCTGTTGCACATAGATGTATCTGATATTGGTGCTCATATGACTACCAAAGGTGGAATTCAAGGTCTCCCATCTGATTTCCTCATTGCTCAAGCTACTTTATTTGGGAAGGCCATGAGTGAGGACTCCTTTGAGGCCATATTTGTACTTCTCATCTATGGGCTAGTGTTCTTCCCCAACATCGACAATTTTGTAGATGTGAACGCCATTAGGATTTTCTCTACTCTTAATCTCGTCCCTACTCTGTTAGGTGACACTTATTTCTCTTTGCATATGAGGAATGCAAAGGGTGGTGGTACTATTGTGTGTTGCTTGCCTCTGTTGTACAAGTGGTTTATTTCGCACTTGCCGCAGACGCACGCCTTCAAGGAGAACAAAGGATGTCTACGGTGGTCCATGAGGCTTATGTCTCTCACTAATGATGATATCTTTTGGTACAACCGTGTGTACGATGGTGTGCAGATTATTGATTCTTATGATAAATTCTCCAATGTGCCTCTTCTTGGTACATGTGGTGGGATTAACTACAACCCTATTTTCGCTCACCGTCAACTTGGGTTCCCCTTAAAGGATAAACCTAATAACATTCTGTTGGAAGGTGTGTTCTTTCAAGAGGGTAAAGATCCCCAAAACTTGAAGGGAAGAATGGTCCACGCTTGGCGCAAGATTCATAGGAAGGGAAGGAAAGAGCTTGGTCTGAAGAATTGTATTGCTTTGGAACCCTACACCTCGTGGGTGAGGAAGAGAGCTTCTGAGTACCGAATGCCCTATGACTATCCGAGACCTACACCTATGGTTATGGTCGGGCCTTCAACCCTCCCTAACCAAGGAGTAGAGGAGTTGAGAGATGAAGACTGTTCGCGTGCTTGGGTCCGTGAGCGAGAGGAGCTACTTCAGCAACTCAGAGATAAGGATGCTTTGATAGAATTTCTAGAGCATCAGGTTATCGACGAGCCTGATGATGTGGTTACTTCTCTTCCTCCTCAATCATCCAGGTTTTGGAAGAGGAAGTATGATCGACTCGCCAAAGAGAAGGCGGATATGGAGGCAGCCTATGAGAGAGAGGTGAAGAGGCTACGTGCAGCTTATCTTCCGGTATCGAGAGCTTTAAACGATGGTTTCTAGGGTTCCATAGGATGTTATTTTTCCTCCTCTCTTGTATTGTATTTGGTTACCAAGACTGTACTTCTTTGTTGTAAAAATTTTTCCAAATATTATTGATATGAATATTCCATTATATGTCTAAAAGATTAATATTTTCCAAACATTTGCAAGTAGATCTCTAAAGGTTCCTCTGAATAAAAATAAATCATATGCACAAGCATTGCATGCATCATATTGGTATGGCTTCGTTTGAAGCTTTGTATGGTAGAAGGTGTAGGACGCCTTTGTGTTGGTACGAATCTGGAGGGAGTGATGTGGTTAGACCTGAGATAGTTCAACAGACTACTGATAAGATTAAAATGATCAGAGAGAAGATAAAGGTTTCTCAGAGTCGTCAGAAGAGTTATCATGACAAGATAAGGAAAGCACTTGAGTTTGAGGTAGATGACCATGTGTTTTTAAGACTTACTCCAGTAATGGGTGTTGGTAGAGCATTGAAGTCGCGTAAGTTGACGCTGTGTTTTATTGGTACGTATCAGATTTCTGAGAAAGTAGGTGATGTGACTTATCGGATTACATTGTCGCTGTCACTCGCTAATCTCCATGATGTGTTTCACGTGTCTCAATTGAGGAGACTCATTGTGGATCAGTCGCATGTTGTCCAATTAGATGATGTTGAGGTTAGAGATAATTTGACCGTGGAGACATTACCTATGAGGATAGAAGATAGAGAGGTGAAACAACTCCGTGGTAAAGAGATCGCTTTGGTGAAAGTCGTTTGGGGAGGACCGGCTGGTGGAAATGCGACGTGGGAGCTTGAGAGTCAAATGAGGGATTCATATCCCGAGTTATTTGCTTGAGGTAATTTTCGAGGACGAAAATATTTCAAGTGGGGGAGAGTTGTAACACCCTGATTTAATTTCCGTATTTATTTATTAGGTGTTTATTTTAATTAATCATTATTTGGTTTGATAATTAATTAAATATGTGTTCTGGTGATTATTTGAATTATTTGAATATATGTATTATTTGAATAATTAAATTTTATGAATAGAAATGACAATTGTCTAGTAATGGGCCTAATTAATTAGAATGGGTGGATAAGTGGGTTAAGCCCATTATGAGTTAAAAAGATAGTAAGGGTTTTAGAGATTAGAGTTAGTTTTGTAAAACAAGAGAAGAAGAGAGAATAGAAGAGAAGTGAAGAGAAAAAGGAGAAGAGGAAACTAGAAGAAGAAGGACCTAGAGATTTCAGCTATACTAAGGTAAGGGTGGGATTTCAAGTGGTTATGGGTAAATATAGTGTATGTAATGTATGTGGGTTAGATATCATGAACTTAGGATTTGAGGATTTTGATTTTTGAGAAACCCTAACATGTGTTTATGTTTTAATCCATGAAATTGATGTTTATGTTATGTTATGATGTTTATATATTGAATTCCATGAATGGGTATGCATATAGAACATGATTTGGTGTATAATTGCATGTTTGAGCTTCACTTGAAAATGGTTGATTTGGGATTTCGGTGAAAATTAGTGGAGCTTAGAATCTTGTTTCTATGATCCTAATAGTTGATATATGATATATATATATATATATATATATATATATATATATATATATATATATATATATATATATATATATATATATATATATAGATTGTATAACTATTTATTTCATGAAAAATGATGGATTAATGTGGTTTTATGATGAAAATTTGTGCTGGACAGCAGCATTTTCGCAAGAGCAAAAAAATTCTGGTTTTGACAGCATTTTCGCAACAGCAAATTTTCTGGTTTTTGACAGCATTTTGAAAAACTTGTAAATTTTCTGGTTTCTGGTACATGAAATCGATATGTTATGAGATATGACTTTTGTACATCGTTTAGTATTTATAAATGAATACTTGTGGATTGTTGAGCCATGTCGTATGATGATAAACATGTGATTATTTAATAAGATGATATGATGCATGTTTGTATGAAGTGTGATGAATTCTAATAATATTTGTATGTTTGTCATACATTTCATATTATTATGTTTTTCTATAATGATTAAATTCTCACCCTTATGTTGGAATGATGTTTTATCGCGACATCGCTCAGGTACCAGAGATAGTGGTGCTTCGCACAAGGATTAGATTCGGAGGCTAGTTCTTGTTGTGTTTTGACTAGGTAGTCTATAGTGCTCTAGTCATGTAACACTTAGGTTTATGGGATTATTTGTATTTGTTTTGATGTTTAGAGATATTATTGTGTTCTCTTTTATCTTGTTATTTGGATATGTTGGTTTTGATGTTGAGTGGCCTTAGAGCCTAAAACGATATTTTATGGTAGATGATTTATGGGAATCATCACTATTTACCATTTATGAAGAGAGATGTTATTCCGCTGTGTGAGTTTGCATGTTTGTTTTTTGGTTTTGATTTATAATTCGTGTTACTTGTATGTGACCATGGCATGTGTTGTTTTTGGCAGAAGTAAATGTGATGCCCTCGTGTATGCATGTTTTAACTTACTCTGATTATGCAATTGTATGTTGTATTTGAGTAGTAGTAGTTTGAGGGTGTTACACCTTGTCATGTGAGTCTCTAAATTTGACAAGTTCCCGCTTTTCTTCCCTTACTATGTTAGACCCATTGCTTTGGTAAGACCTTTATCATGTGAGTCTCCGACTTTGACAAGTTCTTGTTTTTCTTCTTTACCATGTTTCACCCAATGTTTTAGTAAGACCCTTATCATGTGAGTCTCCGGCTTTGACAAGTTTCCTTTCTTTGGTTTAAACACCACCCCCAATCATATCTTTATTTCAATCTTTGTCCTCTAAACTATGGAGCTCTGACTTCCTCGTTGCACTATGAGGGTACATAAGCACGAGGATGTGAGTCCTTGGCGAGCAATTTCTCCACTCTTATTTATTCTTCCCTTTTTTTCTCTAGTTCTCTGAACTACGAGGCTATGACTTTCTCATTTCACTATGAGAATATGTAGGCATGAGGGCCACAATCCTCCTCGAGCACCCTTTTTTCTAACCCTTTTTTGTTTTATAGGTACATGAATATAGCAACACCCATCCAAGCAAGAGAATTCAAAACGGTTCCCATGGAGTACCATGGATCTGAGGGGTGATAATACCTTCCCCTTGCATAACCGACTTCCTAACCCATTTATCTATTCTCCCCTTGGATTTTATCGATGTTTTCCCTTCCCTCTTTTGGGATAAATAAAGTTTGGTGGTGACTCTCTTGTACCTTCGAACATGTGATGTGTTCGGTGAGCATATTCCATCTAGCTTCAATACCCAAATGCCCTAATCATAATATGAGTAATATGGAGCAATGCAAAATTTTGTCAAAGGACTCCAAGCACAAGTTCAAATGCTTTTAAATGCATTAGCAGGTGGTACAATAAGAACACTAACTAAACCGTAGGTAAAAGAGATCATAGAGAAGAGGAGTTTAAATGAGTACAACTTTGTGAATACCAGAGGGTTGAACATGCTGGAAACCAAGAATAATTCTCATGGTGAATCAACTTTAGGAGGATACGAGGAATTCCTCACCATGCTGGAAGTATTAAATCAAAAGTGTGACACATCAGGCACCATGCATGAATCTTCAAGTGATGTAATATTTTTATTATGTACTGACAGTATGAAATAACATTTTGGAAGTGACTCTGACTTGTACCGAAAAAATATTTAAGTAAGACGTACAAGCTATAACTACGAGTTCCAATCTAAGAGCAACACAAAAAGAGACAGAATTCAAGATCTCGTCGTTGGAAGAGACTTTGACTCAATTTATGTTGACAACACAAAACAAACTCGTGGATATGAACAGGGTGCAGGACTTGTTGAAACAAAATCATGAGGAGTCAATGAAAATATTGGGAGGGAAAATATCTAACCTAACACATCAGATTTTATTAGTGACATAAGAAAAGGGAAATTATGACGTGATAGAATTAAGGAACCGCACAATTCCTTCTTCTCCCAGTAGACCAAAACCAATCATTGACAAACCAAAATCAATACCTAATGAAGATGGGGTTTCTGATGAAATTTTTTAAAAGGGGGAAACACTTGATAAATTCATTGATAAGGAATCACCTTTTCAAAGAATAAAATATCAAATCATCAATGAACCAAACCCTTCATTACCTTATTACATCAAACCACTGTATCTGCTAAATAAAAAGAAACCAAAGAGAACAATGGGGGTAGACGCAAATGGAACCAAACCCTTCTTAGCTTTACAAGTTAATATTCCATTTTGTGAGGAGTCAAAACCTACGAAAATGAAAGAACTCTTAAAAGGTAGACACAAATGGAAAGATGATGAAAATGTGGTCCTAACAAAAGAGTGTAGTGCTATCATTCAGCGCAAGCTCCCACCTAAATTAACAGATTCGGGTAGGTTTATAATCCCTTGCTCTATAGGTTCGTTAAAAATTGGCCAGGAACTTTGTGATTTAGGAGTGAGTATAAATCTGATGTCGCTGTCTTTGATGAGAAATCTAAATTGTGGGGAGCCAAAACCTACGAAAATGACTTTGACACTAGCCGACTGATATGTCATTTATCCTTATGGAGTCTTGGAGGACATGTTGGTAAAGGTTGATGATTTACTATTCCTACGGATTTTGTCATTTTGGATATGCTGGAAGATTCCGAAACACCATTATTGTTGGGGAGACCATTCCTTGCCACGTGCAGAGCTTTGATTGATGTGGAAAAAGGAGAATTAATTCTCAGGTTTAATGAATAACTTGTAATATTTAATGTGTTTGAAGCCATTAAAGATGCTCATGAAGAGTTATAATGCTACCAAATTGATTTGATTGATGAATTAATAGAAAATGTTTCGAGGGAAGAAAACCTCTCATCTCCACTAGAGAACGATTTGGTACAATCTATTTATGGAATAGGGAAAGGTAACAATTATATTGAGGAAAATGAGTTTGTTCTACAATTGCAAGCAGTGTAGTTGGACCATGGTTATAGGAAATTTGAAGAATTAGGGGAAATTAGTGAGTAAAAACAAAAGGAACCAAAACTTAAAGAACTCACCGAGCATTTGAAATATGTTTTTCTAAGTCTAGGAAAGAGGCATCCCGCAATTATTAGTAGTACATTATCAAAAATTGAAGAATAAAAATTGATTATAATCCTAAAGGAAAACAAAGGAGCTTTAGGGTGGAATATGGTAGATTTGAAGGGAATTAGTCCATCATATTGCATGCATAAGATAAAACTACAGGAAGAATTCAAATTGGTTATTCAACCTTAACGACGTTTAAATTCATCCATAAAAGAAGTGGTAAGAAAATAGGTACTTAAGTTACTTGAAGCAGGTATGATTTATCCTATTTATGATAGTTCGTGGGTAAGTCCAGTGCATGTAGTTCCGAAAAAAGGTGGCACCACTTTTATTCGTAATGAAAAACTGAATTAATCCTAACCCGTACAGTTATAGGATAAAGAATGTGTATTGATTATTGCAGGTTGAATCTAGCTACATGGAAAGATCAATTTCATTGCCGTTTATGGACCAAATGTTAGAAAGATTAGCTGGACGAGCTTACTATTATTTAATAGATGGATATTTGTGGTATAACCAAATTGTTGTAGATCCCACTAATCAAGAAAAAATCGCATTCACTTGTCCATTTAGAGTTTTTGCATATAGGAGGATGCCTTTTGGCTTATGTAATGTGCCAACAACGTTTCAATGGTGCATGCTTTCTATTTTTCCTAACATGGTTAAAAACTCAATAGAGGTACTTATGGATTATTTTTCAGTTTTTGGTAAATCTTTTAATTGTTGTCTTGATCAATTGAGCGATGTCCTTAAGAGATGCACCGAGACAAACTTGGTTTTAAATTGGGAAAATGTCATTTTATGGTATCTGAAGGCATTGTGCTTGAACATAAAATCTATGTTATAGGCATTGATGTCGACCAAGCAAAGATTGAAGTAATATAAAAACTCCCACCCTTGGTGAATGTTAAAGGGGTGAGAAATGTTTTGGGTCATGCAGGTTTTTATAGGAGATTCTTTAAAGATATTTCAAAATTTTCAAAACCCTTGTGTTACCTTATGATTTAATAAAATGAATTCAACTTTGATAAAGAATGCCTCAACTCGTTTTCCGTCATAAAAAAAAATTGAAACCCGCCATTGTGATTGTGTCTCCAAATTGTGATGCAAGTGATTATGCAGTTGGCGTAATTCTTGGCCAAAGACATGCAAAAATGTTTCATGCAATTTACTATGCTAGCAAGGTTTTAAATGATAATCAAGTTAATTACACTGCCACTAAAAAAGTTTTTCTAGCGGTATATTCGCTTTGGAAATTTTTTTCCCCTTATTTAGTTGGTTCCAAAGTTATTGTTTTTACATATCATGCAGCTTTAAAGTACTTATTCAACAAGAGTGACTCCAAACCAAGATTGCTCAGATGGGTGCTTCTGTTACAAGAATTTGATTTGGAAATCAAAGACAAGAAAAGAGTAGAAAATATGGTGTTCGACCATCTTTCAAGGTTGGAAAATGTTGAAGTAACCACATATAACCAATGTATTATGGAGACATTTCTGGATGAGTGATTGATGGCAATTAGTGAAAGACCTTGGTTCGCGGATATAGAAAATTATAAAGCAACAAATGTCATCCCAGAAGAGTACACTTGGCAGCAAAGGAAACGCTTTTGCAAAGAGGAGAATTTTTATTTATGGGATGATCCATATTTTTTCAAGAAAAGCCCTGATGGTTTACTTTGTAGGTGTGTTGTAGGTAGAGAAGCGAATAGCATTATATGGCATTGTCATAGCTCATCGTATGGGGCATACCATAGTGGAGAGAGAACGATATCTAAGATAGTATAAAGTGGGATTTGGTGGCCTAACCTGTTTAATGATTGTAATTTATATGTATCTACATGCCATAAATGTAACAAAACGGGTAACATCTCAAAACGAGACGAAATTCCTTTGAATATTATGCTTGAAGAAGAACCATTTGATTATTGGGGAATTGATTCTATGGGTCTATTTCCCCAATCAAATACGTATCTTTATATTCTAGCATGTGTTAATTATGTCACTAAATGGGTGGAAGCCATTGCTTGTAGTGTTAATAATGTCCGAACAGTTATTAACATTTTGAAAAAGAATATTTTTGTCAGGTTCGGTGTATCCAGGGTCCTTATCAGTGATAGAGGGATGCATTTTTGCAATAGATATTTCTGTTGGAGAAGTATAATGTTAAACATAAGGTGTTCACACCATATCATCCATAGACTTGCGGTCAATTAGAAGTATCAAATAGACAACTAAAGAAAATCCTAGAGATAACTGTGGCATCATCGAGAAATAATTGGTCAACAAAATTAGATGACTCCTTATGGGCTTACAGAATAGCTTTCAAAACTCATTTAGGTTTTTATCCATATCAACTAGTGTATGGCAAGGCTTCTCACCGTCCGATCGAATTGGAATATAAAGCATATTTGGATGGCCGGAAGAGGTTATTGAAGTTGGATGAACTATAGGAGATGCGAGTGTATGCGTATAAAAATGCGTTGATTTATAAGGACATGACAAAAACATATGATGACAAGAAACTTGCATGTCAGAACTTCCAAGTGGACCAAGAAGTATTATTGTTTAATTCATGGTTGAGATTATTCTCGGGAAATCTGAAGTCCAAGTGGTCATGACCATTTATAATTACCGATGTTTGTTTGTCAAAGCGGGGCTATTGAAATTCAAGATCCGGATTACACGAGAAAGTTTAAAGAGAATGGACAACGGCTTAAGCATTGTTATGGATGATAGATTCCAAGTGGAAACACCTCCCTAATTTTGTCTGACCCCGGATTTCTATCGTTAACCTATTGACGAAAAAGAAGCGCTGGATGGGAGGCAACCCATCAATTTTTAATTATTTATCATTTTGTAGAATTTATTTTATTTCTATTCAAGCCCATATCAAGAGGAAGTAGTTACTCAAGCATAAATTTTCCATGAAGATCTCAATTGTCTTTAATAAACAAGTTTGTAGTATTTTATTTTTTTTCCAGATTGCAAGTTTAGAACTTTAGCATTAAACAAATGATTCAAAAGAAACTTGATCATCATAATAGAACTAGAAACTTGAAGGCGAAGGGTTAGAAAAGATTCAACGAACTTGTACTCAACCTACAGATACCTCACCTAGTAAGGTTTGAGCCAAATATTTCAATTGTTCACTTTTTTTCTTTATGTGTGTATCGATGCATTATTATTTTATCTGGTTTGATTTATTTCTAATTTAGTTATCTGGTTTGAACAACATACATTGTGGCAAATATTTTATTTATGACTTTGAGCCTTTGTAAACCACCCTTTAGTAATAGGTTTATCTATTGCTAAACACTTTAAGCCTAAGCCTTTCTTTTGGTGACATAGTCTAAATTTTTTAGCCATATTACTTGAAAGATCTTTTCTTTCCACCCTCTTTTTGGAGTTAGGTAGAAGTATAATTCTTAAAGTATATGAAAAATATTAATTTTGGGGTTGCTCTTGGAGTGAGCAAAGTTTTAAGTTTGGGGTTGGGGTACTGGAAAGTCCTCTAATGTGTTTGTTGTGATTTCTATGATGAACTCAATTAGAACATAATCAAGCTAAGCTTAATTGATTGTGCATGTCAGTTGAGTGATTACCCTATCCATTGAGTGAATTATAGTGAGCTGAGAGATAGGTTCAATACTTGTCAATGTTGAGGATGTTTTCCGAATTCGTCAGATATAATTTGGGAGCTAGAGCCATGGTCAGGTAAAATAAATATTTAATTTGATGATGTTAGATTGTTATTGTGCGACTTGTTATCTGTTGAAATGTGCAGTTGCAGGCAAGTTACTAGAGGACAAGTAACGATTCAAGTTTGGGGTTGTGATGACAGTCCATCATTGCATATATTTAGTCGAAGAATTGGTGAAAAACAAGTGAAAGTTGAGCAAATTTGAGGAAGAATGGCCAAATAATGAGGGGAAAATAGCTAAGTATGCAAATTATGGACTTAGTGAAAATTTGAGTGAAAAAAGAGCAAAAAAAGTGAAGCTTCGGAAATAATCACGTCCATCATCACGCAACATGGTGCACTCGAAAGGGCATTAAAAGTTGAATCGCGCACGCAGGGTAGCATGCCCGTAATGGTCACTTTTCAAAACCAATCACAAACCAATGACACAAAAAACAAAGATAAAAACACACAATGATTTTTATATTGGTTCCCTGTTAACTAGGTTAGTCTAGTCTATTCGCCAGAGTGATTTCACTTTCTCACAAGGACGTAATCCACTAATCAAACTAATTACAATCTCAAAGACTAGCAGCCAATGATTTCTCAAGGATTCTGACTAAACCTAGTCCCTCGAGGAATTTAACAACTGTTAAATACATGTTTTGTATTTACAATATTACTTCTAAATAAGAAGATACAAAAAGTGATAAAAATATTTTTCACTTAAGAATATATGAAATAGAGCGCTAAGTGTTTTTCTCTGTTTTCTCTTTCTCGATATTGACTTTCTCTATTGAAATTCTTGCAACATTCAGATATATGTTTATTCAATAAAGTTCGTCGTTTTCTCAACATTCTTTGTCCTCTTTATATAGATTTTGAATAATACCGTTGGAGGATAGAATTGGCAACTTATTCAATTCCACAGTTATAATAGTGGTACGAGGTTAAGCCGTGAAACATGGAGTACCCTTTGTAGTACATTCCTTAATAATTCAAGCATATTTTTCCTTTAAGGAAACATTTGATTTTTCCGCTTAAATGTACGATTATCAGGAATATTCTTTCAATTATTGTTCTATAAATCATTGGCTTAGTATTAGAGATGATTTGAAGCTTCATCAGAGTTCAGAGCCTTGAAGATAGACTTTAGAGTCTAGTCAATATGAGGCTTGAATTTATCAAAGTAATTCTGAATTGTTTACTTCATAAGCGTTGATTGTGATATCCAGAGGTTGAATAATATCGTTGGAGGATATAATTGAAAACTTTTTCAATTCCACACCTGTAATAGTGGTAAGAGTTTGAGTCGTGAAACATGGAGTACCGTTGGTAGTACATTCCTTAATAATTCCAACATATTTTTCCTGTAAGGAAACTTTTGATTTTTCCACTTAAATGTACGATTAACAGGAATGTTATTTCAATCATTGTTCTATAAATCATTGGCTTAGTATTAGAGATGTTTTGAAGCTTCATCAGAGTCCAGAGCCTTGAAGATAGACTTTAGACTCTAGTCAATATGAGGCTTGAATTTATCAGAGTAATCCAGGATTGTTTACTTCAGAAGCGTTGACTGAGATATCTAGAGGTTGAATAATATCGTTGGAGGATATAATTGAAAATTTTTTCAATTCCACATCTGTAATAGTGGTAAGAGTTTGAGTCGTGAAACATGGAGTATCGTTGGAGTACATTCCTTAACAATTCCAGCATATTTTTCCTTTAAGAAAACATTTGATTTTGTCGCTTGAATGTACGATTATCAGGAATATTCTTTCAATCATTGTTCTCTAAATCATTGGTTTTGTATTAGAGATGATATGAAGCTTAATCAGACTTCAAAGTCTAGTGAATATGAGGCTTGAATTTTTCAGAGTAATTCTGGATGTTTTCTTCAAAATCGTTGACTAGGATATCTAGAGGTTGACTTTAAGTAAAGCATTTATTCATATTATAACTTTGGTTCAAAATATGATGGTGTTTAGAGTTCAGAGTCTGATGAAATCCACGTCCGGAGTCTGATGAAGTCCAGAGTCCAGAGTATGCCTTATTCAAAGTTTGTTTTGTCCAGCTTTATTCAGCGTCTGGCTTGTTCAGAGTCTACTTTGTTCAATGTCTGACTTATTTAGAGTCTGCTTTTATCTAGCATTTGAATTATTTATTTTGCACACTCAACCAACTATTAAAGTACAAAATTGTTCTTTATACTTTGTTATCATCAAAACTCAAAAAATATAGATGTAGAATCAAACTTCTTTCAACATTAAGGTTATAATATTTACTCCACATATGCGAAAAGAAAATACTTTAAACCCATGAGTTTTAATAATTATCTAATTCCGATGATCAAATCTTCCTCACTTTTCAAATTCGAAGAATAATGCAAAGTTCATTTTTCAAAAGAGATTTATTTGAAATCAATATTTAAATACTTCAAAAATAAATTAGATATTAGTTTTATCTTCTTAAATACAATAAGATTTTTGAGTTGGTGGGCTTAAGTAGGACATTGCCAACTGTTGTCAAGAATGTGCATCAGATCTCAGGCAGAATGAAGAAACTAAGTAGTCCGACCTAGAAATCTTTTTTTGAATAAAACAATTCTATCGGATATTGGTGGTTCCCTTCCTCCCCACGACTTTATGAGATGACTATTTCTATTAAGTCGTATTGAGGATGTGAAAAATACTAAAATCTTGAACGAAAGACTGACTTTCTAATCCGATCACTTATAGACTTGATTCACATGTCAAAATTAACTGACATGCTTTCATATCAAATTTAAATATCCAATTTCAAGTAGAAAGAAACTATAATATTTTTCTCAATGTATAAATATTTCTTACAAAAGAAGTTGAAATTTCAAAAAAACTTTCATTTATTTATTTTTATTGAATAATTTTACAGATCAAATAGACTTATAAGTAAAACATTATACTTAAAAAAATCTAGATATTCTTTTACACCCCAATACTTTTGAAATCATAATCATGACATCATATCCTAAATCTAGACTCAAGTATGATCCGAATTCAATGAACTTGGAAGAAAAAAAAACTTATACTTGAATAATAATCCAATAGAATGGAATGAGAATAAAACATAATATGCCATTTATAAAGTTCCATATTACTCTTCTCGGTCCTCAAATGTGAGAAATTTGAGAACCTATACAAAGCTGATCAGATTTTATATAAGATCCATATTTAAAATTTATGAATATTATTAACTCCCACAAATAGGTGCCCTCACTTATCATTCATGCATGTGCCACCTCCGAGCAGGACTGAGTAGCTACGAGGAACCATAATATTTTTGCTTGACATTATACATACCTATATACATATTCATAGTTTTGCATATAACTATAATTATTACATATGAAATATTTTATAATCGATTATCTAAACTCTATAATTGATTATTCTTCAGCTAAAAATCTTTTTGGTTATTCCAAAGAGATTTTCAAAATAATTTGAAAAGGATAAAGTTTGAAAACTATATTTTTGAATGTGTATATATATACTTTTAGAAAATAGAGGGAGTGATACACTTTATTACAATGATCTTAAATAAAGTAAAAGACTCTAGCTTCGAATTAGAGATATAATTTAACAATTAAGTTAGTTTTTTTATGACATTCATAATCTTTTGATCTTTGTTGATTCAATCATAAAAAATGCTATTTTATGCATTTTAATTCATATTCATTCAGTTATCGATGTTTATAGTATTTGATTTTAGTGATTTAGTTATCAAAATATATTTTTCTAATTGATAGTCTTGAGGATGATGGTTTTTCTCTTATAATGAAATTTATATTTCTTTTTATCCTCACATGTTAATTTTTTTATATATATAGAAACACTTAGCTTATTTATAGGTGTTGTGACGATCATCAACTATCCCAAATCTTCATCTTAAAACATGAAGAGGTTATATAACTTATCCTACCATCATAAATCACATTTATCATGTATTTGTGCATTCATCTTTACCATGAATATAATTTTAAAAATATAGAATTGGGAGTGATATATGTAGTATTAATTAGATTATATAACTGAAAAATAACATTAAATTGTATTGAAAAATAAAATAAAGCGTTCATTTTGAGTTTTCTAAAAGAAATAATTATTTTAGATGAATGAAGTATTCCTTAGTATTCATAAAGAAGTAAATAGGTTCGAAATGGACAAAATATTAGAAATATTATTGGTTTTTGACTAGAATGCATAAGGTGAAAAAGAGCAGAAAATTTTACCCTATACCCCTACAATTGTACCCATACCCCTACATTAAATTTTTTTTGACCAAAATACCCTCATATAAATAGGGTATATTTTTCCTTTCAAATTTTTTTTACCATTTTCGTTGAAGACTTCCGGAGAAGACAAATATTTGACGTTTTTGCACTGTATACCGGAACACTTAAGAGTAAGTCTTCCGGTTTGGATATTTGTATACCGGAACACTTCTCTAAAGAGTTCCGGTTTGTTGTCTATAATGGACACTGAACCGGAAGTCTTTTAGAAAGTCTTCCGGTTTGTATACTTGTATACCGGAACACTTTCTTCGAGACTTCCGGTTTGGTTGATGTATACCGGAACTCTTTAAGAAAGTGTTCCGGAAGGCTTTTTGTTTTTTTTGCTAACCGGAACTCTTCTTGGAAGTGTTCCGGTACGTATTTTTTTTTTTTTTTTAATTATTTTTTTTAACATTATTTTTGCAGTGGTTCGAAGAAGAGGTGCAGATGGCCGGATTCCAGTCCGCACGTTAGACCGGGGTGCATCTTCATCTGCAGCTGCAGCTGAGCCAACTGGATATCCAGGAGGGCCATACGATACGTCTCTTTTGGTGAAGTACGAGCATCATGTTGCTCGACATATATGGTTCGGTGAGGTAAGTAAACGGGCTATATTTGAAAATGAATAATAGTTGAATATTTTATAATTTGTTTTCTAATATGTGTTTTAATTGTTTTTAGGAAAGAGGACCAAAGAAAGAGTTGAAGGTTGCCGGACATGGACTGAAGTTGACTTCTAGGGTTCCATTGGATCTTTCACCACAGATGGAGAGTTGGGTATCTAGATCCGGTTTAGCTTCACTGCAGAGAACGAGTCTGAACAAGATAGACACAAATCTTGTCTCTGCATTTGTGGAAAGATGGCATCTAGAGACATCTTCATTTCACATGCCGTTTGGTGAAATGAACATTACTTTAGATGATGTCGCATGTCTACTTCACTTGCCCATTAGGGGTATCTTTTGGAGTCCTCAGGATGTGACTGAAGAGCTAACTGTTGAACTTGCTGTTGACTACCTAGGAGTGTCACAGGGTCAGGCACAGTCACATGTTCGGAGCTGCAGGGGGTCGTATTACAAGTTGGAGTGGTTATATGATATATTCGTACATCATAGGGCTGCTTCCAGCTGGGCATATGCGACTAGAGCATATCTATTGATGTTGGTGGGTTCCACCATATTTGCTGATAAGACCTTTACACTTGTAGAGGTACGATACCTCCTCCTGTTTAGGGACTTGGATGGATGTTCAAGATATAGTTGGGGAGCAGCTGCACTAGTTACCCTCTACCAATATCAGATATAAAAAATACCATTAGATATTGAAAATATCAAATATTAAAAATATCAGATATTCAAAATAACACATAAAAAAAACATAAAAATAATATCAGATATAAAAATAACACATACAAAATTATAAGACGTACCGATTAGTCGTTGTGTTACCCAAATGTAGGACTCGATTAATCCATGCTCCAACAAATCTATGCCTATGTGGAGTCAACCATGTGTCTTTCACATAATTAATAAATCCACTATAATCAACACATGCTTGCTCAAGTTGATGCAACCGCTGACCATACTCAACCTCATCACTAGCCCAGACAACTTCCATCCATAATGTGTCTATCGTCTTTTGCAGGTCATTCACCACATGTTGTTTGCATTTGGCACCAACGTTTTTGTTAATGTGAAATCTACATAGCAAATTAATCGAGTTGGGAAACACAACTTCAATTACTTTCATCAAAGCAAGATCTCTATCTGTCAAAATCACTTGTGGACACATGTCTTTCTTCACAAACAACTCTTTTAATTTCTCCAGTACCCAGCAAAAATTCTCTGTTTGCTCAGACTCCATATACGCAAATCCAACAGCAAAAGTCAACTCAGTCGATGTCATGCCAACAATTTCAAACAAAGGTTGTCTATATTTGTTTGTCTTGTAGGTGTTATCCATAACTAACACAATCAGAAATATATTCAACAACTTAACTGAATCAGGATGTGCCCAAAATATCTCTCTCACCACTTCCGAGTCATCCTGTTTTCTACTCCAATACACATATCCTGCATCCTCAATAAGCTTAAACAAATGTTGTATCTCACTCCTTGGACCTCTTATCTCTTTTTCTATCACACTCTTATGCTTGTATACTTGCGTAATCCGAGTGACATTCTCAGGAAACTTGTCTTGCAAGGAAAGCAAAATGTTTCTAGGTGCTACATGTCTCTTTGCCAAATCAGCGACATGTTGCTTCATGTCTCTTTGCCAAATCAGCGACATGTTGCTACATGTCTCTAAACGAATGACCTTCTAATCTATCAGGTAAACCATGATTATGTAACCCACATTTTACATCAATCTTCCAACCAGATCCATCTTTCGCCGGAGTCGACCTGATTTTAAATGGACATCCACATTTCTTGGACGCACTTTGGGTACCACTATCACTAATCTTGTGTTTCCCACCTTTATCACAACCAAATATTATTTTGTTACTTCTCCCTCTCTTCCCCGTTTCAGTATCTGAACGACTGATAATAACAGTTACTTTATTGTCGATTCCAACCTTTTTAATCCATCTGATAACCTCTTCTCGTGTATCAAATCTTTCCGTCGTCATAAACGCATCAGTAGTATCTACACATATTTTGGGAAGATTTTCCATTTCTGTAAAAAAAAAAAAATTTAAAAAAAAAACGTACCGGAAGACTTTAGGAAAGACTTCCGGAACACACATAATGCATACCGGAACTCTTTGGAGAAGAGTTCCGGTATGCAAATTTTTTTGATATTTTTTTCTATATGAACCGGAACTCTTTCCTTAAGTGTTCCGGTTTGCTTTTTTTGTGTTCCGGAAGTCTTTCCTAAAGTCTTCCGGTTTGGAAAAATACATACCGGAAGTCTTTTTGCAGGAGTTCCGGTGCGAGGGGTGTGAAAGTGTAATTTTTGCAATTTTCAACCGAATGGTAAAAATGAAATGGTAAATTGGTTAAAACCAATTAAGGGTAAAATAGGAATTTTTAAATTTTTGTAGGGGTATGGGATTAATTGTAGGGGTACAAGGTAAAATTTTCAAAAGAACAATCACCTTAAAATATTGTTTGTCCTATTGGGTTGGCCCGGTGCATAATGTGGCCGTTTATATTATGTAAACACATTTACATCTTGGGCTGGGTTTGATCTGACAAAAATTATAAGACATAATTTAGAAAATTGTATCCCATAATAACTAATATATACCCCTACCCTCTAAAACTTAAACTTTTCAAAAGATTGTTCATTAAGAGAAAAACAAACAAAAAAAAGTTTTTTTTATTCAATGCTACTATGTTTTCTAAATTATCATCTTTGATGGGATTTTTTCAAGAAAAAGTAAGCATGGGAAAGCTAACGAATTAGAGATATTTATGTACATGTTTCTTTCGGTTTCGAGAGGTTTTAATGTCCAAATTGATAATAAATATATGAAATATATGAATTGATTTAGATTAAATTTACATATTTGTAAGATAAATTCCAAATTGAACCAATTCGAAATACAAGAGATTGATTTGATTATATTGTTCGGATATATTAAAAACAAATGTACAAAAGTATTTTTAAAAAATATCTGATCTACATCAACTAAATTAATATAATTGACTCAAATAAAAGGATTCACAAATGGAATTTTAGAAATCGAAGCTCGAATTAATTAACATTAAATAGTCTTAGTTTAGTTCAATTTTGCCTAAATTAAAAAAAAAAAACTACCTAAACATTATAATTTAGTTTAAATTTCAATTTAATTCGGGTTTGCTCTGAGGAACGAACACCCTACTTCTAACTAATATAAAAGGTTGTTGTTTTAAAGGATTAGAGTCAAATTCAGCCTATTAGTATATTGTCTCGTGATAGAATAAATACAGCATAAATAAAGAGTTTTTTTTAGTGACTAAAAATAAAATATCATGGTGATAAAATAGATATTTATCGGGTCATATGTTTGATCTATACATATTGAGAAATCTGATATCATTATCTTGTTATTTCATGAGTTTTGTACATATTTGAAAGAATTATGATAAAATATATGATATATTTAAATTATATGATCCTATTTCACTTAAGGAAAGTATTTATATCCGAATATTTTCTTACTTGTTTTATCGCTTTTATTTTTAATTTAGTTTTTGTTTTAGTTTGTTGAATCACCTTTATAATTGAATTTCTTGAAATCAAATTTAAAAAGATTCGTTTTTAACATTTATAAAACTTTGGTTAGATTTGATCTTGATCATGATATTTTTTGATCAATTGCATGTGTAAGTGGAATGAAAACATTTTATATTTTTAGTTTAAGTTTGATCTAAAGTAAATATCAAAGTGCCTTTAAAAATTTTAAAAATTTTAAAAATTAAGATTTTACATGTTTGACTTGAATCATTAATTTTACACAATTTTTTATTCTTATCAAATTGAACAGAGGTGAAACCTGGTCATTTTATTCAAACATTTTTTGTACTTGAATCAAATCATTTTCCTGATGCCATTTTCTATTGAGTTTAATTGAAATACACTGACAGTGTAAAAGGATTTTACACCGTCAGTTAGTCATAGACGTCAAACATTAAAAGAAGTTTGACTTTTATTTTAAAAATCTATAAAGTAATACAAACGGATGATGGTGATGAATCGACGGTGTAAAACTTTTTACACTGACAGTGTATAGTAATTAATCTCTTTTCTATTTGATTTGATTCGAATAAATTTTTGAACATGATTCGAATCATTCGCTTTTTAAATAATTTACCGTCAATGTTGTGGCATTTGATTCGAATCAATTTTTGCACATGATTTGAATAACGTGGCTCATGATTCAAATCATTTTTCCCTAATTCAAATCAACCGGTATGTTTTCCTTTTATTCCAATACACTTGCTCATTTGATTCAAATCATTTATTATACTTGATTAGAATCTAACTGATTTTTTCAACCAGTTTGTGTGCTTAATCTCAAACACATAAAACCTTTTTGTCATCATTTCTCATATAATATTTATCATCCTGTTCATAATTTTCAGTGTGGTTTTAGTGAAAAATCAATTTCCTCTGTTTTGAATGTTCAAAGTCTTGCAACAAAATTCTTGCATCTTCAACTTCAATTGAGTTCAGATCTTGATAACAAGAGTTCTATAATTGATTGAAGGAGGCGCGTCGTTGAAACTAATCGTTCTTAGAGATCTTGTTGAGTGTTTCAAGTTGTTAGCAAGATCGAAGTGTTTGTCAATGGTGTTGACGCATTCCATTGAAAAGAAGTATGTTTTCTCTCCATAATTGCCTTAGTAGTGACTGCGTGGAAGGCTACGGATAAGGCAGAGTTCTTCTAAGATCTTTGGAAAATTTCACCACTCAAGGAATCAGTAGGATCAAGGGGTTTGTTGCTACGTATGAAGGCTTGGATCATAAACAATGATATTTGAAGATTCAAGAAACATAATTTGAGTAAAGGTTATATAAAAGAGTTTGGCAAGTGTATTGTATACAAGTCAAGATCCATATAGGAGATTTATTTTCTCATTTGTATTATGGATTGGTGATTGAATGAACTCTTGGAAATATTTGTCAAATAACAAGGAACTATGCAGATTCCAAAAGGAAACGATTGAGGAGTGCACGTAGGCAAAGCGAGGACGAACGCCGAAGCACTATAAATCTCAGTGTCATCTCTCTCTCTCTCTCTCTCTCTCTCTCTCTCTCTCTCTCTCTCTTACTCTTGCATTTAAATCCGTAGTATTTGCATGCTTAGGTTTTTCAATTTCATCGTATTATATTGTTTGTTCATTGATAGCGATTTATTATGTAAGCATTAGGTTTTCTTGGAATTGGATAATTGGTTAAGCTATATTGCTGATAATAATATGAATCGAATTGAACTTAGAACTCTATCTATTGAGTCATTGTGTAAACACTTCTCGTGCATTACACAATTGAATCAATCCATTCCAAGCATTTCATCATATAAATATATAATATTTGTAAAATGATACGTGTTGACTTGATCAATAATCAAACTGTATAATTTTCATTTTCGCATCAAACCTTCCACTCGCAACTATTTTTGAAAACACTCTAATTTAGAAAACAACGATTGAATTTTTTAATTTGGGTATATTCAACCCACTCTAGACCATTTTTATACTTTCATGTTCACACCCAATATATGAGACATGATAAAGTCGTGGTTATATGTTTGAACATGTTTTGAAGATTAATTTAACAATATTATATAATTTAGACATAATTAATAAATATACATGATTAAAAAAAGTGATATTATAAATGATGTTTGCATATAAATCATATTAACTAAATAATGTATTTGATATGAATAATGAATGTTAAATGTTTTCTCTTTTCGTCTCCCAATGAACTTCCTCCACTTATTTGCATTTTCTTTGGGTCGTCCACATAGCTCAAGGATACATAAGCCCAATAATAGATGGAGCAATGTCGAACGAAGAACAGGTGGATCTTTCTCCCCCTCGGAGTAGAATATCTCCCTCATAAGCATTATTCCAACTGTCCAAATTGATCCAACAATTGATCGCATAGTATGCCTCATCGCACGCGTTCAGTTCCCAACCAATTCTCTTATTTAAAGAAGAGAGCGCGACATTATCAGGTATTCAAATCTTTTACCATTCAAACTTCACTTCTCACCCGCTTACTCACATGTGTTGCGGCGGGAATTTTTTGAGATTAATCTATTGATTAACTTAACTCATAAAAGCAAGAGTCACCACTGAACTTTATTATTTCCAAATGGAATGGGAAAAAGGACGAACAAAACCCACAAAAAGGTAAAACAAAAGAGAACATCTGGATACAAGGGTTGGTTATGCAAGGGGAAGGTATTATCACCCCTCATATCTATGGTACTCCATAAGAACCACTTGCAAATCTGTGTTTTAGAAAAAGCTGGATTGTTTGTTGAATGATTTTAATTTGAAAAGGCATTTTGTCATATTGGAGTGGAAAAACTCAGCTTACTACCCAAAAGTATGAGGAAATGAACATTTTCATCATCTTGATATGGATAACTTTTACTTGGACTTTCTCATAATCACGTCTCAACATTCAAGTGGAAAATGTCAATCATTTCTCGAAATATTGTAAAGTATAGTGGTTTGCATCACTACAAGAATAGACTAACATTCAATATTTCTAAAATAAGGATCTTAAAGGAAAGTTCACAAAGGCACAAAAAGAAGTTTGATGAAGTTTTTCTTTTTTAGAAGTTTGAAAAAAAGTTTAAGTATCCTTAAGTATTTTAGCATTTATTGAGAAAAAAATATTTTCTGGTCTCTTGACAAAGTCAACGTTTATTAAGAAAATGTGTGAAGTTTGAAAATAAGAAGTTTTTTAAATAGAGAGAAGTTTTAAAAATTGAAGAAATGGGAAGGAGAGGAAGAGACTATCTATAAGACCCAAAATTTGACCCTAAGATCCCTCATGCTATATCATCATATGCATTGGCTTTAGGATCACACCTTGGCATCCTCCTTACCCATCATTAATTGGGATTGCATTGGGAGAGATCACCAAGCACATTTGATTGTATCATACTTTTTTTCATTATTTACTAACAATAATACCAAAAATATGTCTATGTATATCTTTGTTCTTTTGTAGGTAGTGTGTATGCTCACCAATGCCTCATCAAGCTCATATCTAGGGTCTAAGATCCTCAATGCAAGGAGAATAATCAAGAAAGGACTCACATTGACTTTAGACATCATACATGAGTCCCCATGATCTTCACATATCATTTTTATCAAGAAATCATCAAGAGTTTGAAGCTTGTTTGCCTTGGAAGCCCTAATTCATCTGGGTATCTTGTGTGATTTCCTCAACAAGTTTCTTCATAAATTGATCAAATATTTAAAGGGATACTTAATATTACATCATCTTACATATATATGATCCTCCATGAGTCCAAAAGATCAAGAGAACTTCAAGTTTGTAAGTTGGTTCATGGTGGTTGACCAAAGAAAGTCAACTCGTCAAAACTGGGGTCCCCTAGACCCTATCTCCTATAATATTTGTCATATGAAAATGATTCCAAGCTTAAATTTACTCATAATGACATTCCAAACAACTTTCATGTTGAAGTCTAGAGCTAGGTTGCTTGGAAAGTCATTTTGTATGGTGAAAGATTATAGGTAATTTTTCCTGAACCCTTGTTAGGAGGTCAACTTCCCAAGACCATAACTTGCTAAATTTTTATAATATTAAATCCATTCAAGTTCCATGATCAAATTCAAGATGTACTCTTCAACTTTGGTGTTTAGAATAAGTTTAAATTCAACTTGCAAATGCATGTGCCAAGAGGAAACATTATAGGTCATTTTGGGCCATTAACATTGAACAAGTGATTTTCCTCAACTTCTAAAATGCATAAAGTCTTCATACCAAATCCAAATGAGGTCAAATTTGGTACCAAATTGAAGAGTTTTGAAATATCTACAACTTTTATGAAGGAGATGTTTCGATTTGATGTCCATAACAAAAGTTATTCAAGGTGGAAGAAGTGAACATTTGACTTGATACTTAGAAAAGTTTCATTTATGTTTGATTTTCCAAACTTCCACCTCAAAATTAATCATGATCCAAGCTTCAAATGGAAACATGTTCAACATGAAAGTTGTTCCCCTTGATCTCACCTTTCCAAAAAGTCCAAGATCATCTCATTTGGATAAATATTGAAGGACTTGCGCATGGGTGTAATGCATGGTACCATTTGGAAGTTTCTCATGTTCAATTTCATTTCAACATTGCATGGCTTAATGCATTTCTTTCAGCATCTCATGTGCATGATTTTGGACCTTTTCCAATAATTCTTTGGGCTTTGTACACACCGATGCAAGATCATGATGCAAATTTCTATTTTTGGATTTTCAAATGGAAGTGTGTGGAAAGCAAGTGATAACTCTATAAAGACAAGAGCAATGAGCTCAGAACTTCATCAACACCTTGCCCAAGCTTTGCGAAGACAATTCAAACCCCTCATTCCATAGAATTCTTGAAGATTTCAATTGAAATCGAGTTTGAATTTCACATTCTATTTTGAAGTTCAAACTCCAAGAATTCATTGCCTTTTTCATCTCAATTGATCACTGCAAGCAAGAGGAGGAGGAATCAAGCAAATCCAGATCAAGATCAAGCAAATTTGAAGCAACTCGAAGGTGAAAATTCAGAAACTTCATCTCTTTGATTATCTCTTAATTCTCCACTATTCTTTGTGATTTTTGGTTTGTTGAAGTCCTACCAATGTAGGCAACAAGATTGAGTTGCTTTGAGGTCAAATCGAAGCAACTCAGATCATGAAGCTCAAATTTCAAATCCATGTGTCTTTCAATATACTTGGAATTGGAAGAAATGGATGTCAGATTTGTGCTCTTGAGCATTTTCTCTTTAAATTAGTGTATTCATTTTTTATTTTTCATGAAGTTTTGGTTGGCCCAGTCCGATGGTCCTCACTGGAGAAGATGACCGGAGTTAGGGCTCTGGTGGTGTGTTGGCTGATTTCCAACCATCTGACCTTGGTCCAACGTTTTAATCTGAGTCATTCTTCCTGGTTACCACGCGTGTACACGCGTTGACTTCAGAACATGATGGAAGTGAGCGCTTGGCCATCAGATTTGCCACCTCAATTAATGAGGGAGATCTGACGGCCCTTGTTTTTTTGAATTTATTTTTAGTTTTTGATTTTTCATTTAATCTATTTATTTTTGTTTAATTCATATTAATTTCATTTTTAATCCAAAAAATATGGGACTTTCACCAAAAATCTTAAAATATTTTTCCTCTTTGATTTTCTGAATTAAAATTATTTTTTGGATTTCATTTGATATTTTTCATGAATTAAATGTTTTTGTACATATTTTTAATTCTTTAAAAATACTTCTGACTTTTAAAAAATCATGAAATTTTTTGTCTAAGGTCATTTGACCTTGTTTGACCTAGGATAAATCTCTTGGCCATCTATTTGGTGTTTTGAAGAGATTTTAGGTTTTTACCAAGTTAAATTGTATTTTAATGCATTTTTATTTGATTTTTAATTGATTAATTGTGTAAAAATTATGTTGAGTCATTTTTATGGTCTTGTGATGTTTGACTATTTGTTTGGGCCTTGGTGAAGGTTGATTCGACTTTTGTTGGATTAAAATCATTGGATTTAGGGGATTGATGAAATGTACATTTCATCTCCCAAAATGAACGAATGATTTTAATTTGATAAAATTCCTCCCATGACCAATTTGTGTTTCTCTCATTACACTCCTCCTTCATCTCCATCCCCATTCTTTCTCATCCTTTTCATTAACCAATGAAGTCTCAATATCCTAAGGCTAATTGGTTTATCAATGACCTTGTGTCAGATGAACCAATATAAGTATGGATGAGATAGGTCAATCCCTTGTGATATTTTATTTTAGTGTGTGGTATATTCTAGGAGTTTGGTTCATTATATCAAATCTCTAACATGCATTAGCACCTAAATTTTTATTGCCCGACCTCAGATAGTTATGACTTCTACATAAGTCCAATTACGATTGCTTAACATAAAGCTAAATTTGACCCTAAAGGAATAGCATTCTAGTAAGTGAGATTGTAAGTCTCCCATCTTTCATGGTATTGTGTGGAAACTTGGCCTTTTTTCCTTCCTTTAGAAGATGTCTTAGTTCAAGGATCCATGCTTGTGAATAGATGGTTGAGTGTTCTCCAAAGAATGACTTAATCAATTGAAAAGCAAAACACTACTAACATTTAATTAACTTTGACTAACATTTGACTAATTCTTATTAATATTGCTTTACTTTCAAGTCATTTAGTTTATGCAATTTAATTTCAAGTCATTTACCATTCATTGTCATTTACATATCATTTAACTTGTTTATGTTTATGTCATTTTCACTTTGCTCATTTGAGCCATATATTGCGATTGTATATATTTGTTTGTGTATTTTGTTTGTGTTTATGGTCTTAGGACCTTAAAATACCTAATGAACAACAAAAACCCTAAAAATGTTTGTGTGGACTGTTGGGTTTGATCTGAACTTTTGGACTTAGGATTAGGCAACATTCCCTATGCAAAAGGACTTGGCCAATGCCAACATTTTGAGACCAAGTTATTGTGATTTGAGCTTTCATCTGATACAAGTATTGGGATCCACTTAAACTTATCTGCTACATGATCTTGATGCAACTGTTATTTTGATCTTGTGTCTAATGTTTTATTTTGAGTTAATCAATGAGTATTTCATCTGATACATGAGAAGACAAAAAAGACTACTAGCTATGGAGTTGCTTGCTTGGATGTGGCTATCTTTATTTGATGCCTTGATCTTTATGATGTCTAATATTGCTAATTGCTTGCTGATAATTGCTTGATTCAAAGTCCAAAGGGAAAGTGGGTTTTTTATATGACATTCTTGTCTGTTAAATTGCATCCCATTGGTCAGACGTTTTCAACTCTTAACTTTTAATTTTATGCTTAGGATTAGTCTCTTCATCTCCTCCCACTTCTTAAATTTCAAACTCTTCCCCTTTTCAAAAACCTTCTTTGTTTGTGATTTGAAACTTTGAGTTTACTATAAAAATAGAAACTTCGGCCTTATGCCATTGAATTTTCAAACTCTTTTCTTAAATCAAACTTGCAAATGAACTTAACCATATTTGGCTTAAAATTTAAAAATACAAAAAGAATTAACACCCATTCAAACTTGTGGCCCTTTTATGCCTCTTTTAACTTAAACTTTGATTAAAAGCAACTCATTCATTTTGAATTTGTTACCATGAACTACGAGGTTTTGATATCTCATTTTTATGTTGGCACGTAGGCACAACTCCGAAGGTCTTGTCAAACACAAAAATATAATTAATGAATTCTTTTCCCATCCCCACACTCTATTTTTCTCAAACATCTTTTATACCAAAAATACATACGCACATAAAAAAGGGCTCCCTAGGAGTACCTAGGACACTTTGGGTGCTAACACCTTCCCTCTATGTAACCAACCCCCTTACCTGTAATCTCTAGCATTTTATTCGTTTTGATTTGAAAACTTCTTATCTTTGCGTTTTGTTCGTACTTTTCCCTTTTCCTTTGGAAACAATAAAAGCGCGGTGGCGACTCTGGTTTTATTGACGTTAAGCTTATCCATGACTTGATCGTCATGAATTTACAACTACACTATCCTAAAGCAAAAATTAAATAACATGAAATAAAAAGTATCATTGTAAGGTAGTCCAAGAGAAATCCTTTGTATGTGCAAGTGTACTAAACACAAGATGAAAAGGCATTTGATATTGGTCAAAACAAGTATTCCTTTCCCTTTGGATTGAGCCACAAGATAAAATCACATGAGAAGATGAATATCAAAATATCCAGATGAACAATAAAGCCACAGAACCACAAAGAAGCATCCAATTCTTGAATTGAAGATCAAAGAGTTCAGAGGGATCAAAAAGTCTCAGACACCACTAAGTATTAGATGTACTCCAAGCAAGGGTAAAGCAATAAGTGCTTAAGGTCCAAAGTCCAAAATACACCTCAAGCAAGAGATAGTAACACAAGCTCCATAAGATCAAATTAAAGTTTTTTAGGGTTTCAGTCATTTTATCATGTTCTTGTTCTTTGGAAATAAGAAAGAAAAACAAGCAAAAAGTGAAAGGTAAAAATGTAAATGACATGAATGTAAAGTGCATAAAGTAAATGTTAGGAGGTTAGATGTAACAAGTTAGTGATCATGAGGCAAGCAATGTATGTGGAAATCATATTAGAGTGTTGATACAAAATCAAAATCTCAAGGCATGAAACACAATTGTTCAAAACTCAAAGAATAAAGAAGAGAACAAAAGGAAAAATTATAACAAGCTCAATTGTTTGAATTAGGACCCACTATCAAACAAGTCAAGGAACCCAAACATATGGAATAACTTAGGGATCATCTATCACTAACTCAAAGTGTCAAAAATATGGTCAAATGATCAGCTATTAACATATTGAATTAGAGAAGATTGAATCAACCTAAGATAACATCTATGGATGACTTGAAATGTAGAAGCATTTATCAACCAATTCAACAACTCAAGCTCAAACATCAAGTTGCCAAAAATCAATAAAAAAAAATTTAAAGTTGATTAAAAAGGGAAATTAAAGAGAAACTTCAAATCAAGCACCAAAACATAAAAGAAATGACTGAGAAAATTATGAGAAGTTAAAAATATTACAAATAAAAAGATCTCAAAAGTTGGACGTAAAAATATTTTAAAAAATAACAAAAATAAAATGGAAAATAAAAATTAAATGAAAAATAAAGGAAAATATCGATTAAATGCAAAAATGATTTTAATTATGCAAAAAAAAAATGTGATGCAAAATATTTTTATGGATTTTCTGTAAACAGTTTGGATCAAAATGAGTTAAAAATCATTAAAAATTAAATCAGAAAGAAAAGAAAAAAATTAACAAAAGAAAAATAACAAAATGTTTGAATCAGGGTGCCAACGACTACTTTATTTGAAAAAAACACGTGCAGGTCCACTTCATCTTCAACCTTGGTTCGATTTCTGCAATCATGCACTAGGTGTTTTAAGCATAAATCAAGCAAGGATTCAACATCAACATCCATCAGCGTCTATGTCTCTTTGCTTCAGAGCCACTGATTGGCTCTGAGCAAAGAGAATTTGCTCAAGAACAAGAAGAATCCTAGTTCTTCAAAGTAAAATTAAATGATGAATACGAAGAATAAATTCCAAGTAAGTGAGGGCTTTTGATTAGTGAATCGAGACGAACACACTGGTAACTTGTTTGCTCAAAAATCTAACTCGTATCTACCTTTTCTGTTGATGCTTCAGAGGTAAATAATGGTGGATACGGGGATCTTGATTCAAGGAGTTGCAAGCCACAACAATGCTTCAGTCAACTTCAAAAGGTTCCGATGAGTGATTTTGGGAGAAGATTCGAAGCTAAAAGAGCTTGAATCTAAGAAATTATTACCTTGTTTTTTGAGGTATCGGGTTCAAATGGTTTCAGGGTTTCTTTGCATATCAAAGCTTGAGACTGAAGGTAAATGCTTCCTCTATTTATAGGAATGATGTGAGATCATAGAATGTGTGAAATTGAGGCATATTCGTGTGAGATCATAGAATGCGTAAGTTGATGACGAAACCAAGTTATTTTGCACTTGGTTAGATGTGTTTTGCTTTGCCAAAGAGGTTGCACATGTGCAGATGGTCCCATTTTGAGATTGACATGAATTTCATGACCTGAAACATGCGCAAGAAGCAGAGTTTGAGGTACCATGTTGGAGCTTAGGCCAAATGAAATCCACTAATGTGTATTGAGATATTCTTTATACCAAATGATCTCCTCATAGTGAAGAATCAAATGCAAAAAGAATCAAATCGAACGGATGCTTAAGTTGAAAATGGCATGGATGGAAATTTAGGACCGTGACCTGAAATTCTAGGCCAGGCATTAGGACGACCAAGTCTTGGGCCTACTTTTATGCACACATTGGCATATTTGAATTTTCCAAAATTGATGGGCTTAGAGGAAAAGTTGATGTTTGACCCTTGAATAAAAGTGGTAGAGGAGTTCAAATGTGACATTTGGCTCAAAGTAGATTCCAAAAATGTGGATTAGGAATATACCATGCTTGTTGTAACACCCCTTTTTCTACCCCAAGTTATTTAGCATATAATCAGAGTAAATAAGCACGCACATAAAGAAAAGGGCGTCCCATCGACGTTCTCGAAACTTAAAACTTTCAAAAACCAACAATACACCTGGTCATTCAAAATAACACATTTCACTCATCATGAATATTCAAGCAATATGCGTTCGCAGCGGAAAATAAAGAATACTCATGTATTTCATAATATGATCCATGTCCCATACCATGATCATCTCTCAATAATCACTTCCAATAAAATAAAACAATTAATGACATAAAGCATATCAAAATAAGATATGAGTTCAATACTACTAATCTACCCAGTGTTACATGACCAGAGCATTGACTCATTACCTAATTTCAAACTAAATACAAAAAACTCTCCAGCTATTCTTGAGCGAGCTACCGTCCACCTACTCCAGCAATACTACTCTGTAGTATCTGCACGATACCCATGTAAAGGTAACATTCAAACAGAAAGGGTGAGAATTCAAATCATCATGAAATAGCATAATAAGGCACAATGAATTAAAACGCAATTTAAGAATTCATCACACTTGGTATAATCACGTCAATAATATTAGCCAACAAACATCTCACATATTTCAAACGTACATCGCATCCACATCAATACATGCATTCAATAATCACATAACTATAGACGACTCAATGCAAGACAATGTGACTCTATGCATGTGGTACCTCAATGTGAACTCAAAGTTTCACCGCTTTCCGATTCAATATCTAGAATCCAAGCCACGCTTCCGATCCGGACAAGACCAAAGCCCTACGTCTGTTTCCAATGAAGGATCACCGCTTAATACTACGCCTAATCCAAATTAAGGATTAACGTCTGCTACGTCTGTTTCCAATGAAGGATCACCACTTAATACTACGCCTGATTCCAATTAAGAATCAACGTCTGCTCATATGAACCCACAGTTTCACCACTTCCACAATGAAGTCAACCATGCTATGAATGAATGCACACATACCAACACATATGCAATTAAGACCATCTATCTACCGTCTTAACATCCCACATATCACCATGACTCACAATTGGTACATATACACATCCATCACAACACATCAATTACGATTACATATACACATCCATAACCATAAATCATTCACAATTCAATAATGGTATACATACACATTCATACAATATATTATTCGCCAATATAGGCCGATCATCAAATATGTACACATAGGTTTCATTCCAAAACACACACAACGTTTCAATATCAATTTTCCACTTTTCAAACAGTGTTAACCGGTTAACGCCCTGGGTTAATCGGTTAACGTAAAACAGAATGCGCTTCTTGGCAATTTTTAACAGTGTTAACCGATTAACACCCTGGGTTAACCGGTTAATGCAAGACAGAATGTAATTTTTTTTAATATCGTAACAGTGTTAACGGTTAACGCCCTGGGTTAACCGGTTAACGCAAAACAGAAAGCTGTTCCTGGGCTAACACGAAACAGAATGCAGATTTCCCCGCATTTTTCATCGTTGGAGGACTTCCGGACCTCCGATTTCGATTCCGTAAAAACTACACGTTCAGAAATTTATGACTCATCCAATTATATATTCATTCACAGTTTTAGCATAATTTAATCATCACAATTCAAGAGTATTTATCAAGACCTAATAATTCCAAAACCATGCCAATTAAGGATTTCAACCTAAAACATGTTCCTATCCATTGATCCAATCATACTAACCCATAATAATAAGGATTCCCCCCTTACCTTGTCAATTTGATGGAAACCTTGACTCCTCTCGCTTTTCCTCTCCTCTTTCTCTATTTCCTTCAGTGCTCAAGTGAATTCTAATTCTCACTTCCTTCACTCTTACTATTTATAATAGTATTCTAGTTGGGCTTAAATCATCTAATTTAATCACTAGGCCCAATAATACCTAATATTTAAATACCTCTATTTAAATTTAAATAATTAACCACTCACTATGCAACCAAGTTAATTAATTAATTCAATTATTTAATTATTTCTCATATCCACTAGATAATGAATTAATACACCAATTAATTAATTAACACTCCACATAATTGAATTAAAATTATAATTATAATTATAATAGTATAATAATTCAATACTAAAAAAATGGGTTGTTACAACTCTCCTCCCACTTAAAAGATTTTCGTCCTAAAAATTTTACCTCAAACGAACAACTCCGGATATGATTCCCTCATCTTATCCTCGAGTTCCCACGTAATATTTCCATTGGCGACTCCGCCCCATATCACTTTTACCAAAGCAATCTCCTTACCATGAAGCTTCTTCACTTCTCGATCTTCAATCCGCACAGGTGATGTATCAACCGTCAACATATCCCGTACTTGCACATCATCTAATGGAACAACATGCGATGGATCCGCAATATACTTCCTCAATTGAGACACATGGAATACATCATGAAGATTAGAAAGTGATGGTGGTAATGCAATCCGATATGCCACTTCACCTATCCTCTCGGAAATCTGATAAGGACCAATGAAACGCGGCGTCAACTTACGCGACTTCAAAGCTCTACCAACACCCGTTATTGGCGTAACTCGAAGAAACACATGCTCGTCTTTCTCAAACTCAAGAGATTTCCTCCTCTTATCATGATAACTCTTTTGACGACTCTGAGAAACCTTCATCTTCCCTTGAATCATCTTAATCTTATCTGTAGTCTCTTGAATCAACTCGGGTCCAACCACAACACTCTCTCCCGATTCGTACCAACATAAAGGAGTTCTACACCTTCTGCCATAAAGGGCCTCAAACGGTGCCATTCCAATACTCGAATGGAAACTGTTATTATATGTAAACTCGATTAAAGGCAAGAAACTATCCCAATTTCCTCCTTGTTCCAAAACACAAGACCTCAAAAGATCTTCAAGTGACTGAATAGTCCTCTCCATTTGACCATCAGTTTGCGGATGATAGGCTGAACTCAAACGCAACTTCGTACCCAAAGCACTTTGCAAACCTTCCCAAAATCGCGAAGTGAACCTCGGATCTCTATCCGAAACAATACTCGATGGTATACCATGCAAACACACAATTCTCTCGACGTACAACTTAGCAAGTCTCTCCATCGAATAATCCATCCTCATCGGAATAAAATGAGCATACTTCGTCAGTCTGTGCACAACGACCCAAATCGCCTCACAATTACTCGATGTTCTTGGTAAGCCCGAAACAAAATCCATAGAGATACTATCCCACTTCCACTTGGGAATAGATAACGATTTCATCAAACCAGACGGATTTTGATGTTCAATCTTTGACTTTTGACAAGTCAAACATGAATACACAAATTCCGCTACATCCTTCTTCATACCTTGCCACCAAAACCTCTTCCTCAAGTCTTGATACATCTTAGTAGCACCAGGATGAATACTCAGACCACTTCTATGCCCTTCCTCAAGAATCCTCTTTCTCAAATCCATACCATTCAGAACACACACTCGATCGCGACACCTCATGATACCATTCTCATCAATCCGAAAGTCACCACCTTTACCTTGGTTAATCAATGTCGTAACATCGACTAACTTCAAATCTGATCTCTGACCTTCTCTAATCCCGTCAAGAATGTCACACGTAAGCTTCAACATCCCAAGCTTAACACACAAAGACGTCTCTTCACAAACCAAACTCAAATCCCTAAATTGCTCCAACAATTCAAACTCTCGCATAATCAACATAGACATATGCAATGACTTCCTACTCAATGCATCGGCTACAACATTCGCCTTCCCAGGATGGTAATTCAAACCAAAATCATAATCCTTCAAGAATTCCAACCATCTCCTTTGCCTCATATTCAATTCTTTCTGATCGAACAAGTACTTCAAACTCTTGTGATCACTAAACACATCAAACCTCGATCCAAACAAGTAATGTCTCCAAAGCTTCAACACAAACACAACGGCGGCCAACTCTAAATCATGCGTCGGATAATTCTTCTCATGAACCTTGAGTTGCCTCGAAGCATAAGCTACCACTTGCCCCTTTTGCATCAGAACACCTCCCAAACCCAACAAAGAAGCATCGCAATACACCACGAAGGTTTCTAACGGATCCGGTAAAATCAAAATAGGAGTCGTAGTCAATCTTCTCTTAAGCTCTTGAAAATTCGCTTCACACTGCGAAGTCCAAATAAAAGCTTGACCCTTCCTAGTCAACTGCGTCAACGGTAACGACAACTTAGAAAATCCCTCAATAAACTTCCTATAATAACCAGCCAAACCAAGGAAACTTTGAATCTCAGCAACAGACTTAGGAGCTTCCCACTGAGATACAGCTTCGATCTTCGTAGGATCCACAGAAATCCCACCGCTCGAAATCACATGTCCAAGAAAACTTACTTCACTCAACCAAAATTCACATTTAGAGAGTTTAGCAAACAACTTCCTCTCTTTCAACACCGATAACACAACCTTCAAATGCTTTGTATGATCCTCTTCGCCCTTGGAATAAATCAATATATCATCGATGAACACAACTACAAACTTATCCAGATAATCATGAAAGATTCTATTCATATACTCCATAAATACACCAGGTGCATTCGTCACCCCAAAAGGCATCACGGAGTACTCGTAGTGACCGTATCTTGTCCTAAAAGCAGTCTTCTGAATATCCTTAGCCTTTACACGAATCTGATGATACCCAGACCTCAAATCAATTTTTCTAAACACACAAGCTCCAACCAGCTGATCCATCAGATCGTCAATCCTCGGAAGTGGATACTTGTTCTTAATCGTCACTTTATTCAGTTGTCTATAATCAACACATAATCTCATAGAACCTTCTTTCTTCTTGACCAATAGCACAGGTGCACCCCACGGCGACACACTAGGACGAATAAACTTCTTCTCGAGTAAGTCTTCAAGTTGACTCTTCAACTCTTTCAACTCAGAAGCGGACATTCGATAGGGAGCCATCGATACAGGACTAGTTCCAGGAACTAAATCAATCGAAAACTCGACCTCTCGTTCCGGCGGCAAATCACTTATATTTTCTGGAAATACCTCCGCAAATTCACAAACTATTGGCAGTTCTTCGATCGTCCTCTTCTCCCGAATATCCAAAGTTGCCAACAACATAAACAACTCGGCACCATCTTGCACCGATTCATCAACTTGCTTAGCAGACACCCACCAATCTTCCTTAGCATCAACCTCAGGAAAAATAACCGTTTTCTCGAAACAGTTGATATACACCCGGTTAACTTTTAACCAATTCATACCCAAAATCACGTCGAGTTGCTCTAACAGAAGACAAACTAAATCAACTCCAAAATCCCTACCAAATATACTCAACGGACAATTCAAACACACATAGGAAGTAGAAACAGAACCCATAGCAGGTGTATCAATAATCATACTTCTACGCATATCAGATAATATGAGATTCAGCCTCTTAGCACAATCCAAAGAAATGAAAGAATGTGTTGCACCGGTATCAATAATGGCAATCAAAGGTGTACCATTAATAAAGCACGTACCTTGGATTAGTCTATCATCGGTAGTGGTCTCCGCACCAGACAATGCAAACACCTTTCCCTTCACATGCTCCTTCTTCGGCTTATCACATTGCGAACTAATGTGACCTTTCTCACCACAGTTGAAACAAGTTACGTTCGAACCAACCCTACACTGGTTTGCTCTGTGACCCATCCTGCCACAATTGAAACACTTCCCAGAATCTCTACTACACTCCGTAGCACGATGGCCTTCCACACCACATTTGAAGCACTTAAGTGGAATAAAAGATACTCCCCCACTTGGCTTCTTGCCAACACTAGATTGTCTCCTCTTGTCATCATATGGTTTTCCCCGATCTTGGTTTTTCCCCTTCAGACTCTTGTAGACAGAAGCGCTCTCCCTACTATCCTCGTCATAAATCCGGCTCTTGTTAACCAATTATGTAAAACGAGTAATCTGTTGGTAACCAATGGCCTTCTTGATATCATGTCTCAAGCCATTCGCAAACTTCAAACATTTTGATCTCTCAACATTAGCAGTATTGTAATGAGGACAATACTTGATAAGCTCCTGAAATCTGGCAGCATAATCAACAACGGTACCATTTCCTTGCTTCAATTCAAGGAACTCCACCTCTTTCTTCCCACGACAATCTTCTGGGAAATAGTTCTCCAAGAAGGTATCACGGAAAAGAGTCCAAGTAACTTCAATGTTGTCTTCTTCGAACCTCTAAAGAGTGTTATTCCACCAATCTTCAACTTCCTTCTCAAGCATATGGGTACCAAACTGCACTTTCTGAGCATCAGTACAGTTCATGACTCTGAAGATCTTCTCAATTGCTTTCAGCCAAGCTTGAGCTTTCTCAGGTGCATGCTCACCCTCAAAGATAGGAGGATTGTTCCGCTGGAATCTCCCCAAAGCAAGGAACTCATCATCATCTTCCTTTTGGTTACCGACATTCGCATTCGCTTGATGGGAATTCGCTTGATGGATCTGACCCATGGATTCAACCAGCATCCTCAGTGCCTCAGCAATGGCATCATCATTCCTGCCTGCAACCATTGTCCTGAACAACCCGAAACATCAAACAAACAGTATCGATCGTGTCAGATACACAATCAAATACCACGGAAAACCTACTACTATTGACCAACTGGTCAACCAGGCTCTGTGACCACTAATGTAACACCCTTTTTTCTACCCCAAGTTATTTAGCATATAATCAGAGTAAATAAGCACGCACATAAAGAAAAGGGCGTCACATCGACGTTTTCGAAACTTAAAACTTTCAAAAACCAATAATACACCTGGTCATTCAAAATAACACATTTCACTCATCATGAATATTCAAGCAATATGCGTTCGCAGCGGAAAATAAAGAATACTCATGTATTTCATAATATGATCCATGTCCCATACCATGATCATCTCTCAATAATCATTTCCAATAAAATAAAACAATTAATGACATAAAGCATATCAAAATAAGATATGAGTTCAATACTACTAATCTACCCAGTGTTACATGACCAGAGCATTGACTCATTACCTAATTTCAAACTAAATACGGAAACTCTCCAGCTATTCTTGAGCGAGCTACCGTCCACCTACTCCAGCAATACTACTCTGTAGTATCTGCACGATACCCATGTAAAGGTAACATTCAAACAGAAAGGGTGAGAATTCAAATCATCATGAAATAGCATAATAAGGCACAATGAATTAAAACACAATTTAAGAATTCATCACACTTGGTATAATCACGTCAATAATATTAGCCAACAAACATCTCACATATTTCAAACGTACATCGCATCCACATCAATACATGCATTCAATGATCACATAACTATAGACGACTCAATGCAAGACAATGTGACTCTATGCATGTGGTACCTCAATGTGAACTCAAAGTTTCACCGTTTTCCGATTCAATATCTAGAATCCAAGCCACGCTTCCGATCCGGACAAGACCAAAGCCCTACGTCTGTTTCCAATGAAGGATCACCGCTTAATACTACGCCTAATCCAAATTAAGGATTAACGTCTGCTACGTCTGTTTCCAATGATGGATCACCGCTTAATACTACGCCTGATTCCAATTAAGAATCAACGTCTGCTCATATGAACCCACAGTTTCACCACTTCCACAATAAAGTCAATCATGCTATGAATGAATGCACACATACCAACACATATGCAATTAAGACCATCTATCTACCGTCTTAACATCCCACATATCACCATGACTCACAATTGGTACATATACACATCCATCACAACACATCAATTACGATTACATATACACATCCATAACCATAAATCATTCACAATTCAATAATGGTATACATACACATTCATACAATATATTATTCGCCAATATAGGCCGATCATCAAATATGTACACATAGGTTTCATTCCAAAACACACACAACGTTTCAATATCAATTTTCCACTTTTCAAACAGTGTTAACCGGTTAACGCCCTGGGTTAATCGGTTAACGCAAAACAGAATGCGCTTCTTGGCAATTTTTAACAGTGTTAACCGGTTAACGCCCTGGGTTAACCGGTTAACGCAAGACAGAATGTAATTTTTTTTAATATCGTAACAGTGTTAACCGGTTAACACCCTGGGTTAACCGGTTAACGCAAAACAGAAAGCTGTTCCTGCGCTAACACGAAACAGAATGCAGATTTCCCCGCATTTTTCATCGTTGGAGGACTTCCGGACCTCCGATTTCGATTCCGTAAAAACTACACGTTCAGAAATTTATGACTCATCCAATTATATATTCATTCACAGTTTTAGCATAATTTAATCATCACAATTCAAGAGTATTTATCAAGACCTAATAATTCCAAAACCATGCCAATTAAGGATTTCAACCTAAAACATGTTCCTACCCATTGATCAAATCATACTAACCCATAATAATAAGGATTCCCCCCTTACCTTGTCAATTTGATGGAAACCTTGACTCCTCTCGCTTTTCCTCTCCTCTTTCTCTATTGCCTTCAGTGCTCAAGTGAATTCTAATTCTCACTTCCTTCACTCTTACTATTTATAATAGTATTCTAGTTGGGCTTAAATCATCTAATTTAATCACTAGTTCCAATAATACCTAATATTTAAATACCTCTATTTAAATTTAAATAATTAACCACTCACTATGCAACCAAGTTAATTAATTAATTCAATTATTTAATTATTTCTCATATCCACTAGATAATGAATTAATACACCAATTAATTAATTAACACTCCACATAATTGAATTAAAATTATAATTATAATAGTATAATAATTCAATACTAAAAAAATGGGTTGTTACACTTGTGATCTTAGTTGAAATACAAATGATATGATAAGTGGAATCTTAGGGGTAAAGTAAGGGCACCATGGAAAAGTCTTCCATACCGGTCTTTGAAATCATAAGTACAAGCCACCAAATATCCCAACTTCCTTATCTCTTTCAATTCAGGACATTTGAAATGGAACTGATGAGTGTTTCTCCTTCCAGAGTCCATACTCAAATTACCTGCAATGTTTGCAAATGTTTCTCCTTCCTAAGTTCCTTGAAAACCATGTGAAAAAGAGATGTTCATGAATGCATGATTATGCCACAATCACAAACATGAGGGAGTTTAAAGGTTCAACATCACGAGCATGGAGTAAGGTGGACAAGGTGACAACTATCCCGCATGGTATTTTCTATAACTTGGATGTCTCAAACTGTAACTAGGTTCTAAAAAAATTCCCAAAGTCGTAAATCCATCTTTCAGATATTACCAGTTTAACTACTTGCTCGTAGACCAATACTATTCTTAAGAGAACCTAGTTTAAGTGTAGTATCGTGTATCAAACAGACCAGGCCTACGCTAGAAAGGTCACCACACTACATCCTAAAATTCCAAGAGGGGTTAAAGTGTTCTAAGGTCTCTTAGAATATCGGTTTCCCGGGTCAAAAATAATAACGCCATTACGACTACTCGCAAGACATTAGTACTTCCAAAGGGGTCTCAAATGAGCGGGGTTCTCATGCCAACCTCACAAGGCCTAACGCCAATAAGGTTAACATGACTATACCACCATTATAGCTTAAGTGCACTCAAGTTCGGGTAGGGGACTTATCTCTCCACACAGATATCACCAAACACCCACAAATAAAAAGAGCAAACAAAAAGCAAAAACATAAACATAAATATACAAGCTAGGCTTAACCCACTTAGAGACTAGTCCCCACCAGATTCACCAGTTATCATGGCGGGATATTTTTTAAGATTAAGCTACTGATTAACTTAACTCAGAGCAAAAGTCGCCACCGAACTTTATTGTTTCCAAAGGGAATAGGAAAAAGGTTGAACAAAACCCACAAAAAGGTAAAACAAAAGAGAAAATCTGGATACGGGGGTTGGTTATGCAAGGGAAAGGTATTAGCATAACTCACATCTATGGTACTCTATAGGAACCACTTGCAAATATGTATTTATGTAAAATCTGGGTTGTTTGTTGAAATCATTTAATTTGAAAAGACCTTTTGTCATATTCAAGTGGAAAAACTCAGCTTACTACCCACAAGTATGAGGAAATGAGCATTTGCATCATCTTGATATCACAAGCATGTATCAACATTCAAATGGAAAATGTCAATCATTTCTCAACATATTGTAGAAGTATAGTGGTTTGCATTACTATAAGAATAAACTAATACCCAATCTTTCCAAAAGAAGGTTCTTAAAGGAAAGTGCACAAAGACATATAAAGAAGTTCAATGAAGTTTGTCTTTTTTAGAAATTTGAAAAAACAAGTTTAAGTATGCTTAAGTGTTTTACCATTTATTGAGAAAAAAGATTTTCTGGATCTCTTGACAAAGTCAAGGTTTATTAAGAAAAGGCGTGAAGCTTGAAAATAATAAGTTTTTGAAATAGAGAGAAATTTTGAAAATTGAAGAAGTGGGAAGGAGAGGAAAGACTATCCTAAAGCATAAAGTAAACGACATGAATTACAGGTCTCATTGTAAGGTAACCCAAGAGAAAGCCTTTCTGTGTGCAAGTGTACTAAACACAGGATGGAACAAGCATTTGAAATTGGTCAAAGCAAGCATTCCTTTCCCTTTGGATTGAGCCATAAGATAAAAGCACATCAGTAGATGCATATCAAAAGATCCAGATGAATAGCAAAGCCACAAAACAACAAAGAAGCATCCAAGTCTTGAATTGAAGATCAAAGGGTCCAGAGGGATCACAAAGTATAAAATACCACTAAGTATCAAATGTACTCCAAGCAAGGGAACAACACTAAGTCCTTAAGGTCCAAATTCCAAAATACTCCTCAAGCAAGGGAAAATAACACAAGGTTCATAAGACCAGATTAAAGTTTTTAGGGTTTCAGCCATTTTATTATGTTTTTGTTCTTTGGAAATAAGAAAACAAGCAAAAAGTGAAAGACAAGAATGTAAATGACATGAATGTAAAGTCCATAAAGTAAATGTTAGGAGGTTATATGTAACAAGTTAGTGATCATGAGGCAAGAAATGTATGTGGAAATCATATTAGAGTGTTGATATAAAATAAAAATCTCAAGGCATGAAGCACAATTATTCAAAATTCAAAGAATAAAGAAGAGAACAAAAGGCAAAATGAAAATAAGCTAAAGTATTTGACTTAGAATCCATTATCAAACAAGTCAAGGGATCCAAACATATGGCACAACCTAGTGATCATCTATGACTAACTCAAAGTTTCAAAAATATGATCAAATGATCACCTATCAACATATTGAATTAGAGAAGATTGAATCAACCTAAGAAACCATATATGGATGGCTTGAAATGTAGAAGCATTGATCAACCAAGTCAGCAACTCAAGCTCAAACATCAAGTTGCCAAAAATCAATAAAAAATATTTAAAATTGATTAAAAAGAGAAATTAAAGAGAAAATTCAAATCAAGCACTAAAACATAAGAAATGATGGAGAAAATTATGAGAAGTCAAAAGGTATTACAAATAAAAAGATCTCAAAATGTTTTAAAATGATATAAAAGAAAATGGAAAAAGAAAATTAAATGAAAAATAAAGGAGAATATCAATTAAATGCAAACATGATTTTAAAAATTATGCAAAAAAATATATGTGATGCAAAATATTTTTATGGATTTTCTGTAAAACATTTGGATCAAAATAAGTTACAAACCATTACACATTAAATCATAAAGAAAATAAATTAAAAATGAAGAAAATAAAAATAAAAATAAATGTTTGAATTAGGGGGCCAATGGCTAATTTATTTGAAAAAATGCGCGCAAGCCCACTTCATCTTCAACCTTGGTTCAATTTCTGCAAATCACGAACTGTGTTTTAAGCATGAGTCAAGAAATTATTCAACATCAACATCCATCACCGTCCATGTCTTTTTGCTTCAGATCAACTGATTAACTCAGAGCAAAGAGAATGTGCTCAAGAATATGAAGAACCCTAGTTCTTCGAAGTAAAATTAAATGATGAATACGAAGAATAAATTATAGGTAAGTGAGGGATTTTGATAAGTGAATCAAGACGAACACACTCGTAACTTGTTTGCTCAGAAATGTAACTCGTATCTACCTTTTTTGTTGAAGCTTCAGAGGTCAACAATGGTGGATATGGGGAGCTTGACTCAAGGAGTTTCAAGCCACACCAATGCTTCAGTCAGCTTCTAAAGGTGCCGATGAGTGATTCTGGGAGAAGATTCGAAGCTAAAAGAGATTGAATCAAAGAAATGGTTAACTGGTTTTTTGAGGTATCGAGCTCAAATGGTTTTAGGGTTTCTTTGGCTATCAAAGCTTGGGAATGAAGGAAAATTATTCCTCTATTTACAGGGAATAAGGTGAGATCAAAATACGTGTGAAATGGAGGCAAATTCGTGTGACTTATGGTTGAGTTTTGGTGTTTTGCAATCCGTGTGAAATGAAACATGAAATCCGTGAGTTGATGATGAAACGAAGTCGTTTTACACTTGTTCAGATGTGTTTTGCTTTGCCAAAGAGGTTGCACATGATAAGGTGGGCCCATTTTGAGATTGGCATGAATTTCATGACCTGAAACTTGTGCAAGAAAAAGAGTTTTAGGTATCATTTGGAGCTTAGGCCAAATGAAATCCACTCGTGTGTATTGAGATATTCTTTGTGCCAAATGATCTCCTTATGATGAAGAATCAAGTGCAAAAATAATAAAATCAAAAGGATGCTTGAGTTGAAAATGCCATGTAAGGAAAGTTGGGGTCGTGACCTGAAATTTTAGGCCAGGCATTAGGTCGACCAGGTTTTGGGCCTACTTTTGTGCACACATGGGCATCTTGGAAAATTCCAAAATTCATGGACTTAGAGGCAAACTTGATGTTTGACCCTTGAAGAAAAGCTATAGAGGAGTTCAAATGTAACATTTGGCTCAAAGTAGATTCCAAAAATGTTGAGAAATGTGAGAGTTATGGTGTTTGGACTAAGTGACATACCATACTTGATTTTAGGTAAACCAAACATGTACCAACTTGTGATTTCTTACCATTTCTTGCATCCAAAGGCCTAATGATGAACACTTGAATACCAAATGAGGGAAACTTGACTGTCCCTTGAATAATCTTGATAATTTCTTGAAAATTGGATGAAGATGGCATGGAAATAAACACATAAACCATACTTGAACCAACTTTGAAATCATGCACCAACTTGTTGACAAAAGTTTGTCTTTGGGAATCACAACCTGATTTGGGAACCAAGCTTGATATTTTGATTGCAAGTCCCTACCTTGTACAATAAGAAAAAGAAAACAACACATATTTTTGTATTTTGAATAAGGTTAGCAAGGTCAGAATGCAAGAAAGCAAAAAGATAAAAGAAAACATAAGGGGTGCTTGATGATCTCCCACAAAGGCAAGCCCAAAGAGGTGTGGACTAGAAAGATACCATGCATGTGATATTGGTTAAAATGAAAATGATATGATAGGTGGAATCTTAGGGGTAAAATTAGGGTATGACAACATGAGCGTTGGAGTGCTAACTTTGAAGGTCAACCCCTCTCCACCGCATCGGAAGTGTTGGGTGAGAATATAGAGTTATGAAATACTCTAGAGGGGGTGAATAGACCCTTTTAGAACAATTCTAAAATTTGAATGATTCTCCAAAAATGGATTATCAGAGGTTTTTCAAAAATGAGCGCATAAGGTTTAGAGAAAAAATGTGAAGATTATACTTTTGTTGGAAATTGATCACGTTAACACTTAACCAATTCACAAATACCAAAGATGGTTTTATGATTATACATAAAAGGTAATCAATTGATTTAGTTATATATCTCATGAGGTATGTTTATACAATAATTCAATATCTATGAATTCTAACCTCAACATTTTCTTAGAATTTAATCACCACTAAAACTCGATTAGGCACCAATTCTAACAAAACCTAACCTTACGTAAAAAATTGCTACCTTCTCAACTTCAAGTTTTAAAGATGGACAAATAACACATTATACTTTGGCTACCTTATCAAATAAGTTTTTGAAACATTATAATGCTTATCAACTAGAGATGTATGTGTTTCCCTAAGGGAATCCAAAGCACGATTAAGATTATTTATCTCCTTTTTTTGTTTTAAAATCATTTCTTTTTGGAGAGAAAATTTCTTAAAATCATTTATAGAATACACATACATATCACTAAACGCTTTCTACAATTCACTATAATGTTTTGATGACGACAACATCAACATATGTGATGAAGTCGTAGGGAATAACTTTCAACTCTCTGATAATGGTGACATTACCAAAGAAACATATCATGCCTCATCAACAAAAAGAGACTCAATATTGAAGTTCCTATATGATAGGCGTATCAATAAAAATTATTGGAAGCCTCAAAGTAATAAAAGAAAGGAAATGTGAATGCTCTCCAAGCCGTGTCTGTCTTAGTGACTCGAGTTTTATAAAGGCAACTCTCTCTCTCTCTCTCTCTCTCACACACACACACACACACACACACACACACACACACACACTTTAGAAATATTTTTAAACATTTTTATCTTGAAAGTTGTTTTCTAGGACAAGCCAAGTGATTAAGAAGACGTCTAATGTCTTTCCGAAGCTTTTTTGAACTAACCAATTGATTGGATACTTAAGTCAATCAATTGGATTTTTTTGGTGAGCTAGTCAATGGATTGGAGCATTAAGCAAATCGATTGGAGAATGGATAATCGATTAACCAAGCGATTAGTATAACACATTAATGACTTGCAATGGCTATATATAATATATTTCCTATTTAGGCATGGTAATCGATTAAAAATGGCTTAACGAATCGATTGGAATGATATGCCAATCGAGTGACTCATCAATTACACCTATGGATCATTTCCTTTTTTTGGTTTTTCCAACTCCACTACGCCAAAAAGGTTTTTTAACAGTGCATCTTAGACAGCGCTTTTAAAGGAAAGCGCTGTCTAAGGTTAAAATAAAAATAAAACACGGAAAATGTTCTAAAAAAATAATGAAAGCGCTGTCTAAGGGGGGGTCTTAGACAGCGCTTTTAGAAAGCGCTGTCTAAGACCCCCCCTTAGACAGCGCTTTTAGAAAGCGCTTTTAGATATAGACCTTAGTCAGCGCTTTTGAGAAAGCGCTGTTTAAAGTCTTTCAAGATCAAGATATGGATCTGGCCAAATCAAGCCCATCAAGATCAAATTCAACAATATTTTGAAAGAGTCAACAACACTACTTCCCTCCATGCCTGCCGGAGATGACACATGCCACCGCGTCGTCCATCACTCCTGGCGGCGATGGCCACCAAAACCAACATTGGAGCTGCCAAAATCTCCATCTACTCATGCTCTACCCAAATCCCTAGTTAATTTGATGCAATTGGACCTCTAAATACCTAACCTAAACCAATCATCCCAAGAACCCTAACACGAAAATCTCCAATTAAATTCTATCCTCACTGATTCAAAGCCCCAGGGATGAGGACTTTGAATCCTCTCATCATCCTCTACATATTGGTAACCAAAATTTGAAGAAAAGCGACATTTTTCATAATTACCTTGCCGAAGTTGTTGACGACGATGATGACCTTCCAGGTAATGTCTTTCAAAGCTTGTTCCTTGTACTGGTCGCACTTTCTTATTCTCCTTGATTCTTCTTCTTCTTCTGGATTCAAAACCTGAGTGAATTGAGTGCTTTGGTACTGTGTGGGAGAAGTTTAGCACAAGTGAAATTGAAGCTCTAATGATGAGCTTTAATAGCTTTGGGATCATGCGTGTAGTGTGGAAGAGGGAGAAAATTCAGAGAGGATTGCTTAGGAGCTTGAGGGAATGATGCCAAGCCCTTGCAATGATGATGGAGATGATGATATATATGCACTAGGTCTGGAACAGAATAGGTTTGGAATAAGTTAGGAGTTGGTTTGGAGTTAGTTGAGATGAACTTAGTGAGTTTATTCTATTAACTCACTGAGTTGGCAGTTAGTTTGATGAAGTTAGTTACTTAGGTTAGGATGATTCTATTAGTGGCTGGTTGTGGAAGGTTGACTTAAGTGACATTTGTTGTGAAGCTTGATTGATGACCTGTTGAACATGTTCCCTTTTTAATGCCAATTTGGTTAGTAACTTGAATTTAGGAAATGTTATGTTGTTATGTTGTTTTTTGTTCTTTGATGTAGTGTTATGTTAGGACCATTGTGCATTGCTGCAATACAAGTAAGTTTCAAGCATTGCAAGTTCACTGTGCTGGTTTGTAAAACCTGGTGCTGGCATGGCTTGATTACAGGCTTTGGTGGCTTGATGCAAGTTTGTTTGGCAATGGCTCCTATTTTACACATGTTGCAGGTTCAGCTCATGACTATGTCAACTGGCTACTATTACAGCTTGGTGTAGTTTCTGACTTATTGAAAAAAGGCATACCTGCATTTGGCTTATGATTGTCGCATCAGTTTAGTCTGTAGATTGATTATGCTTGCCATGAGCTATGTTGAAACCTCCTGCCAGGCTAGAATTGGATGGTAACTAACATGAGCTTGTGGATGCAGGTTCATGATGGTTCTGTTGTATGATACAACATTGGCAAGCCCTGTAATTGATGCCCTACTCAACTGTTGCAGGTGGTATGCTTCAACTGATTCAAGAAAGACAATACAATCTGGCACTCATGCTACAAAATAATTGCCAAGTTTTGACTTGGATCCCCTGGTGTGACAAGGATTTGAATTTCATTCTGTCATGGATTATTTCCAATTGGTATGGCGTTACTTGTTTTTTTTTTGTACAACCTGGTTGGTTGGTCTTCTTGTAGGTAAATTGTTGGTTGTTGATTCATGCAATGGTCTTAGTAATTCAATGGCAAGTTTTGTGGTTTTAGTTCCATGGTAAGTCAACACACTTCGGGGCTTGGCATTGATGATGCTTCTTGCTGGTTATGACCTTGGTTTGTAAAGTTGTTCTTTAGGTAAGCTTGTGGACTGATTGCATTATGAATGAACCATGTTAACCTTTATCCAATTTAACTGTGGTGTGGCATTTATGTAGTTTTGTGGTACAATGTTTGGTTGCACTGATGTTGCTGTTTGGCTGCAGGTCAGGACTTTAGTGGGATAGACTCTGGCATGATGACAGTGTAGGTCAGTGGTGTGTTGCTGCAGGATCATCTAGTATACAAGTAATTATGTTTTCTACTGATCCATGTAATGTTGCAGGACTGCCTTGTTTGGCTTGAGTTTGAAACAGGTTTGTGGTATGCTGACATGATGCAGTCCAATTATGGCTATTGCATTGTAGGATGTTCATGGAGCAATGGTGATGGATCAAACTGCAAGGTAAGGTTGCCATATTATGGTATTGAGGTAGCTGCTAGGTGTCGCACCTCAAAAAATGATGATAATGCGATCCCTCGCGATAGGACGCGGAAAAAATGTTGTTCAAAACAGAGTCGCCACCGAACTTTATTCATTCCAATGAAGGAATAGGAAAACATCGAGAAAACCTTTATAGATAAGAATAATGGTCATCGCAACCATATTCGGGTTCGGGAGTCGATTACGTAAGGGGAAGGTATTAGCACCCCTTACGTCCGTTGTACTCAACGGGAACCTTTTAGTCTGATTTTGCTATTTGACTGTTAATTGATTGTTTATCTGTTTGCTTTGAGTGATTAGAGTTGATGATAGATATGGATGAAGACCTCAGGAGGGGGAAATGGGAGGTTTTTTATTAGTGTGCTCGCGAAGATACAGCAATCTCCTGCCTACGTATCCTTATGGTGCAATAAGGAAATCAGAGCATTCGTAGTTCGGGCTACTACGAATATTTGGTGGGTTTTGTTTTGATGAACGACTGTGTAGGTCGGCGTTCTAACGGCTAAACGCTGGCGTTGTCTACTCTCGGGGGAGGCTCTAGCACTGGTTTGTTGTGCGCATTAGAAAGGATTGACAGTGTTCTTTTGAAAGGGTTTTGGTCACGCGGGGGTGACAAGTTGAATTGATGTGTTTGGGTGTTACATCGATTTACGAAGATAGTTTGTTTTTGAATTGGCTTTAATTCGATGACGAAGATTCGAGCAATATGGCGTACGCCAATTATTCGAATAATCGAGAGATAATGAAGCGGATGCTCACTATTCTCCTTTTCATCTGAAATGTGGAGTTAAAAGGATTAGGATTTGTAATTGATTTGAAACATTATGATTTGAAGTCGTATGATTATTAGGGTTTTAATTTGATGACGAAGATTCGAGCAATGTGGCGTACGCCAATTATTCGAATAATCGAAAGATAGTGAGGCGTACGCCTCCTATCCTCTTTTCATCTGAAATATGGTATTAAAAGGATTTGGAATTTTGTAGAAGTGTTTTGAAATGTTATGATTTGAAGTTTAATCGGGTGACAAGAACTTGCGCAATATGGCGTACGCCAATTATTCAAGTGCTTGAGAAATAGTGAAGCGTACGCTTCCTATCTCCTTTTCAACCCAAGTTTATGTTTAAAAGAAAAATTCTTTTGAAATTGAATAGTTTTAAAAGTGGTTTGAATAATTTGAATTTAAAAATTATATTTTGATTTTAAAAAGTGATTTGAAATTGTGTGATTTAAAATTTAATCGGGTGACAAGAACTCACGCAATATGGCGTACGCCAATTGTTCAAGTGCTTGAGAAATAGTGAAGCGTACGCTTCCTATCTCCTTTTCATCCCAAATTTATCACTAAAATAGAAAATGGTTTTGAAATTGAGTTATTTGAAGAAAATGATTTGTGTTTGTGTTGATTGAATAAATGAATTTTATTTTGTGTATTATTTCATCTACTCGATTAATCAATAACCAAGTAGGTTTCATTGTAAGGAAGCCCAAGAGTAAGCTATGTGAGGTTGATGGCGATGCGAAGAGCAATCGACTTACAAGGGTGTTTTAAAATGGGCTCGATGTTTAAATCGAGAATTGTGATTTGTGCATTTTTTGAAATTGGTTTGTGTTGTTTGAATTGAAATTGAAATAAGATTGAAAATGATTTATGAAGTGATGAAATGTTTTTTTTTTGTTTGAAATGTGAAGTTTGTGAGAGTGGGAGAAATTAATCAATTTCTTTTTAACGAAATTAACTTATTAGAATTTGATTTAATTGGTTAATTAAATTAATTAAAATTAATTAAAATTAATTATCAAAATTATTTAATTAATTTAAATAATTAAGTTAACTAAAATTAATTAATAGAAATTAAACTAATTAAAATTTTAACTAATTCAAAAGAGGAAAAGAGTGGGTATTAACATTGATTTAATCGGTGTATGACGATGAATATGAGTACGGAACCGATTTGGATGTCATGACAATATGATTGATGTCGTACACAAATTCAAAACTCGGTGAAAGTGTTTCATTGATATACTAAAATTTGGCGGTATGACGACATGAAATTGTCGGATCCGGATTTAATTTGGTTTATGACATACTGAATATCTAACAGCGACAATACAAGAATAAATATTACACATGAAAGCAGCATAATCCAGTCAACACCAAAATCCAACGAGTAACAAATGGCCCGAAACAAACCACAAGCATAAAGATCATTGGTTTTCACTTGTCATGAACAATGGTACATAAATGAAAGAAAAACAGCAAATGACTAACCAAGGAATAACAAATGGAATAAGGGTGGAACAACATCAATTTGCTACTGTGATTGATAACAAGAAAATAACGGAAACTTTTTATTTTGAAAATATAACTGATAACAATAAATAATTAAAGAAACAATGAGAACAGCCACAATCGGAGAGGGAACTCTGAGCATTCTTTATACTTTCAAACGGAATTCAACCTTAATACTCAACACCATAGACACAAGTTAGAAATTCCAGCTTTTTTCAAAAAGTGACAAGATTTTGCCAAGCTTTGGACATAGTAATTAGCAGCAACAGATTGTATGCATTCGAGTCGAAAATATAAACACAAACTATAATCTATGCACAGCCATGGTTTATTCGCATAACTATTCGGTGTCGAAAGCAATGTAAACCCAACTCATTTGTACAGCCAGGGAATTGACTCGCAAGTATCAGAAACCAAACATAAAAATCCATATAATATACAAAATATGATTATCGTATCATCCCAACATTAAAGGATTTATTTAAAAGCAAACCAACATATTATAGTTTCCAATGAAAAATAAAAATAAAAATAAATAGCAAGAGTTACCCCCACTGGATCAGCGGTTGCTCCGCACCAATTGGTTTGTATCGATGAATCCACTGTGGTGGTAAGGGTAAGCCGCTAAGTCATTCAACACTTAATCTTTTTGAATCGTCAAGTAGATCTGGCATCCTTCTGAGGTAAGAGTTTGAATCCGAGAGCTTTGGAATTTGAAGAGATCGGCGGAGACGATGAGAATATTGGCGTGTCGTATGCGGCGAATCCGAAGGAACTTCGGAAGGTGGAGAAACCTATTAACAGTGTACCGACGATGGCGAAGAGGGTTTAGGGTTCGATCGTTGAGGTTGGAAGATGGTGAGGCGAAAGAGTTTCGGTTGGAGGGTTTTGACGGTGGTGCGTTTTTGAGCGGAAAGGTAGGGTTTTGTGGGTTGTTGAAGAGGGAGGTTGACGGTGAGATGATGGTGAGTGACGGCGGAAGTTTGTGGAGGAGATGAAGGTGGGTCACGATTGAATGGGTGGCGGCGGAGAAGATTATTAGAGAGACGGAAGGGCGATTAGGGTTTCGCCGGTTGAAGGTTTTGTGGTTTTAGTGGAAGCTAGCGTGAGAGAATGAGGGAAGATTTTTCTTTTGAAGAAAATGGAGGCGATGGTTGAGGAGGTTTGGGTGCGGAGATGGTAGCTAGCGGCGGAGAAAGCAATGGTGACGATGGTGTCATGGGGGTGGAGACGGTGGCGATTTGTGAGGGTTTTTCATGAGTGTTGTGATTTTGTCAATTGCGACGGAAAAGGTTTTCTGGGAGTGAAATGAAGGATTCAGAGTCAGTGATTTTGAGAGAGGCAGAGAGTTTTTTTTAGGGTATTTTCGTTGTGAAGGGTATTGTGTAGTGGGTTGTTTTTTCTGAGAGAGGGAGAGTGAATGAGCTGAGCGTGAGAGTGGATGGGTTTTGTAAGTGGAGTGAAGAGAGTCTGAGATTTTTTCAGAGTTTGTTGGGAGTGGAATTAGTAGTGGAGAGTGAGTGGAGAGATAGTGGAGATTTATTTTATTTTTAGTGAATTTAGAGTATCCAATGTAAGAAAAAAAATATCCCCTAATTATTATTTATTTGAAAAAACATAAAAACTTACTAATGATTAAATCTGAACTGACTACTATTTAAAAAACTAATTAATATCTAAACTAACTAATATTTAAAAAAATCTAACTAATATTAAAAAAGTCTCATTCTAATTATTTTAACTAAACAACTAAACCCAAAAAAGATGGACCTATTAAAAACAAGAATCGAGTACAAATTTAAATAAAAAATAAATAAATAAATAAAAAAAAATAAAAATAAAAATAAACCGGTCACACTAAAATTGTCAGGACAAAATACACTTATTAAAAAATACACTGTTTTCCTCAAATTTTGACAATTCAACCGATTTATCTGTATTCTCAAATAAATTCAATCTGACTGACATTTTAGGGGCTTATTCATGATGCAATGTATGTAATGCTATGCGTATGATGCAAAAATGAAACTGAAACTAATTCTACTAAAAATTAAAAAAATGCCCGGACAAAATTGGGGTACGACAGCTGCCCCTATTTAATTATCTTGAACTAGAAAGTAAGAATGACAATGGTCATCATACATTCGTGGTGGAAGGTAATTAAATACGAAAGGATCCGAATTTTGTCCTTTGGAATGCAATGGAGAGATGCAGATGGAAAATGCAATGGATTCTAAAAGCACCAAGGTAAAGGGGTAGAATGTTCGATCAATGTCAACACTCGAGTCAACATTCAAATTTTGCACAGGTCTTCATGATGTGAGACACAAACTGATCATGTTTTCTGGCACCAAAAGGATGACAGTAGGACTTGCTATCACCAAAAGGATGATAGTAATTCTGGTAAAGTTTCCCATTACTGAGAGTATAGTATCAAGGCTATCACCAAAAGGATGATAGTTGACTCATCAACTTCAGAGATCACCGTTACCAAAAGGATAAAGGTAAGATCCAACAACAAAACTTGTTATCACCAAAAGGATGATAATAAGTCGAACAACTCCAATGATCACCATTCACCAAAAGGATGAAGGTATAACAAAAACAAAACTTGTTACCACCAAAAGGATGGCAATAAGTCGGAACTCAATGATCATCATCACCAAAAGGATGAAGGTGTAATTAAAAACACAACTTGTTATCGCCAAAAGGACGATAATAAGCACTCAACGCAATTGATCGCCATCACCAAAAGGATGAGGGTAAGATCGAGACACAAACTTGTTATCACCAAAAGGATGATAATAAGCACACACGCAATTGATCACCATCACCAAAAGGATGAAGGTAAGATCAAGACAAACTTGTTATCACCAAAAGGATGATAAGAAGCCAACAATCACCATCACCAAAAGGATGAAGGTATTGTCAAACGACAAAACTTGTTACCACCAAAAGGATGATAATAAGCACACACGCAATTGATCACCATCACCAAAAGGATGAAGGTAGGATCAAGACAAACTTGTTATCACCAAAAGGATGATAATAAGTCAACAATCACCATCACCAAAAGGATGAAGGTATAATTAAAAGACACAACTTTTATCGCCAAAAGGACGATAATAAGTCAACAATCACCATCACCAAAAGGATGAAGGTATTGTCAAACGACAAAACTCGTTACCACCAAAAGGATGATAATAAGTCACCCACACAATTGATCGCCATCACCAAAAGGATGAAGGTAGGATCAAGACACAAACTTGTTATCACCAAAAGGATGATAAGAAGTCAACAATCACCATCACCAAAAGGATGAAGGTAAGATCAGGACATCAACTTGTTATCACCAAAAGGATGATAATACGTCAACAATCACCATCACCAAAAGGATGAAGGTGTTGTCAAACGTCAAAACTTGTTATCGCCAAAAGGACGATAATAAGTACACAACACAATTGATCACCATCACCAAAAGGATGAAGGTAAGATCAAGACACCAACTTGTTATCACCAAAAGGATGATAAGAAGTCAACAATCACCATCACCAAAAGGATGAAGGTATTGTCAAACGACAAAACTTGTTACCACCAAAAGGATGATAATAAGTACACACAACTCAAAGGATCTCCATCACCAAAAGGATGATAGTAAGATCAAAACAAAACCTTGTTATCACCAAAAGGATGATAATCACCATCACCAAAAGGATGAAGGTATAATTAAAAGACACAACTTTTATCGCCAAAAGGATGATAATAAGCACACACGCAATTGATCACCATCACCAAAAGGATGAAGGTAGGATCAAGACAAACTTGTTATCACCAAAAGGATGATAATAAGTCAACAATCACCATCACCAAAAGGATGAAGGTATAATTAAAAGACACAACTTTTATCGCCAAAAGGACGATAATAAGTCAACAATCACCATCACCAAAAGGATGAAGGTATTGTCAAACGACAAAACTCGTTACCACCAAAAGGATGATAATAAGTCATCCACACAATTGATCGCCATCACCAAAAGGATGAAGGTAGGATCAAGACACAAACTTGTTATCACCAAAAGGATGATAAGAAGTCAACAATCACCATCACCAAAAGGATGAAGGTAAGATCAGGACATCAACTTGTTATCACCAAAAGGATGATAATAAGTCAACAATCACCATCACCAAAAGGATGAAGGTGTTGTCAAACGTCAAAACTTGTTATCGCCAAAAGGACGATAATAAGTACACAACACAATTGATCACCATCACCAAAAGGATGAAGGTAAGATCAAGACACCAACTTGTTATCACCAAAAGGATGATAAGAAGTCAACAATCACCATCGCCAAAAGGATGAAGGTATTGTCAAACGACAAAACTTGTTACCACCAAAAGGATGATAATAAGTACACACAACTCAAAGGATCTCCATCACCAAAAGGATGATAGTAAGATCAAAACAAAACCTTGTTATCACCAAAAGGATGATAATCACCATCACCAAAAGGATGAAGGTATAATTAAAAGACACAACTTTTATCGCCAAAAGGACGATAATAAGTCAACAATCACCATCACCAAAAGGATGAAGGTATTGTCAAACGACAAAACTCGTTACCACCAAAAGGATGATAATAAGTCACACACACAATTGATCGCCATCACCAAAAGGATGAAGGTAGGATCAAGACACAAACTTGTTATCACCAAAAGGATGATAAGAAGTCAACAATCACCATCACCAAAAGGATGAAGGTATTGTCAAACGACAAAACTTAGTTACCACCAAAAGGATGATAATAAGCACACACACAATTTGATCACCATCACCAAAAGGATGAAGGTAGGATCAAGACAAACTCGTTATCACCAAAAGGATGATAAGAAGTCAACAATCACCATCACCAAAAGGATGAAGGTATAATTAAAAGACACAACTTTTATCGCCAAAAGGACGATAATAAGTCAACAATCACCATCACCAAAAGGATGAAGGTATTGTCAAACGACAAAACTCGTTACCACCAAAAGGATGATAATAAGTCATCCACACAATTGATCGCCATCACCAAAAGGATGAAGGTAGGATCAAGACACAAACTTGTTATCACCAAAAGGATGATAAGAAGTCAACAATCACCATCACCAAAAGGATGAAGGTAAGATCAGGACATCAACTTGTTATCACCAAAAGGATGATAATAAGTCAACAATCACCATCACCAAAAGGATGAAGGTGTTGTCAAACGTCAAAACTTGTTATCGCCAAAAGGACGATAATAAGTACACAACACAATTGATCACCATCACCAAAAGGATGAAGGTAAGATCAAGACACCAACTTGTTATCACCAAAAGGATGATAAGAAGTCAACAATCACCATCGCCAAAAGGATGAAGGTATTGTCAAACGACAAAACTTGTTACCACCAAAAGGATGATAATAAGTACACACAACTCAAAGGATCTCCATCACCAAAAGGATGATAGTAAGATCAAAACAAAACCTTGTTATCACCAAAAGGATGATAATCACCATCACCAAAAGGATGAAGGTATAATTAAAAGACACAACTTTTATCGCCAAAAGGACGATAATAAGTCAACAATCACCATCACCAAAAGGATGAAGGTATTGTCAAACGACAAAACTCGTTACCACCAAAAGGATGATAATAAGTCACACACACAATTGATCGCCATCACCAAAAGGATGAAGGTAGGATCAAGACACAAACTTGTTATCACCAAAAGGATGATAAGAAGTCAACAATCACCATCACCAAAAGGATGAAGGTATTGTCAAACGACAAAACTTAGTTACCACCAAAAGGATGATAATAAGCACACACACAATTTGATCACCATCACCAAAAGGATGAAGGTAGGATCAAGACAAACTCGTTATCACCAAAAGGATGATAAGAAGTCAACAATCACCATCACCAAAAGGATGATGATTGAACCAAAATGACAAGGATTTCTTATCACCATAAGGATCTCCGACACCAACAGGATGACGGTAAGCTGTAATAATTGCAGAGGTCGACATTCACCAAAAGGATGAAGGTTGGACCAAAACTTCAAGGATCTTCGACACCAAAAGGATGACAGTAAGATCATAAATGTCAAGGATTTACCATTACCAAAAGGATAACGGTTATTGTAAACAGGGTGATGATTGATATTATTCCTCGATGGACTTTCACCAAAAGGATGATAGTGGGAAAAATATTGGACAAGTAAGACTTACTGTCAAAGCTCAGTAAACCTGATTTGTTGGGTAATGTTGGAACATTAATGGGTAAGATTTGCTCGGGGTATTGACAACAAAAGGTTGGAGAACCATGTTCTCTGGGGAGATGTAGTTTCCATCAACAAAAGGTTATGGGAAACGACTCATTGAGGGACGCTCAACGTGAAACAAGGTAAGTGTTTGGAGAAACATTTCTTGGCTTAGCTGAGGATAATATCTTATCAACAAAAGGTTGAAAGATGTAACTCAATGGGGAACGCCCAACAATACGAGGTAGGGACTCACTCAGAGGAAGTGACAATGACTCAACTGAGGTTTGGCCTGGACGCCTACGACTAAACCTTGGATTTTGATTTGTGTTATGTACATGAATGATATGTATGTGTTATGTATGAGGTGATGCATGTGATGCATGTGATGTATGTTTGAATGCGAAGAATGGTTGGTTTGTTTGGGATTGGCCCCCCTTTTCAAAGGCAATGTATTTTGTAGAAACCAGTGATGGTTGTATTTGCTTTTGTGAAGGTGCCAGCAAGGTGGGCTTTGGTTTTTTCTGGTAATTGTCGATGTGGATTGGTCTTTTGATTGGTGAAAGGATCTGACTTCCCGACACTCGGTAGTTGATGATGTGATGAACACGCAATGGATGCGGATACTCTTGGTGCCCCAAGTTTGATATCTTGTTGATATATTATGTATTTGTCTTTGAGAAGATCTTGGTTCTTCTTCTAAAGTGTTTGGCCAGCCTGTAACTGAGCATAGCGACGTGATCAGCGCATGTTGGTTGTGCTTTTGACGTGCCCCAAGGATTCTTGTCAACACATGATGTTGTACTGGTATGAACTTTCGACATCTTGGTTGTGAATTCAAGCAGTTACTAGTGTATGACGCAATCTGCTTGACTGACTTGAAGATATGAGGGAAACTGCCCCTTGCAACTTGTCTTGCCCCTGACTGTAGGGTGTTCAAAGGAATTCTCCTTGAAAGGAAACCTTAGGAGTGATTGTCCGATGACGTGGTATGAGTCTGTTTTCCCCAGCTCCTGAATCTTGCAATGGTCTGCCCCTGATTAGCCTTTGGGGGCTTGCCCCAGACGTACTGAGTATTGAAGTGTTTTTCCTCCCTGATCGATCGATGCTTGGAGATTTGCTTTATACTGACTGCTTCTTAGGTCAATATAATCGAAAGATGCCATGCCCCTGATTCATAGGATGGTCTTCATTCGTGTCAGCACCAACGATCAAGTGCCTCTTGAATTGCCCCATGTTGGAATTTTCTCGATGTCAAGTACTGGCTGACAATTAAGAATTGTTATCCATGAAATGGTGATTTTAATGCAATAGTTATGCAAGTTTTGAAAAACAATCATTCATTTGAAATGTTGTGGTAGTGTGTGGCGAGTGGATCATGAGTCCAAACGCGGTGCTGATTTAGTTAGCGTGTGAGTGATATAGTGAGAAGAGAATATTAGCAAATCTTTGGGAGTCAGTTTACTCAACCTTGCTGTAGTATGCTTTTAGAATAAACCCTACTTCAATTAGGTCTTTTGAGGGTTGTAACGTGGCTTGGTTCATGGTTATTGAAACAAAAGGATATAAGGCTCAAAATTTATTTTAACCCACCCTTTCTTCATGATGATCTCCAATCCTATGTTCAGTTAATTCACACATATTCGTCTTTTGCAGGTGTAAGGATAAAGATGGCGGTTCAAGGTTTCTTGGAATGGCAGCCACCTTATTTCGTTTTTTGGATGTCGGTGACCCTTTGATTTTGGTATGGTGGTCACTGAATCTTGTTTTGTTTTGTTGGAGACTTTCATTGTCTCCTTTGATTTTTGTTTTGATCCCTAACTTTTGCATGGACCGCTTGTTGAAGCTTTAATCCATCGGGATTGCCCCTGTTTTTGCCTAAGTCTCCTTTTAGGGTGTTGGACTTAGCGGGCTCTTTCTTTGATTTTTCTTTTGAAAATTGTGACTGCCAAGTCATTGGTCATTGAAGAACAACCGACATAAATTTTGGATTTTGTATGGTTCCTTCGACACTTCAGGATGTGTGTGAAGAATGTCATATGGTTGACCCTTGTATGGGATATTTCATCTTTGTAATTTGAAAGTGTAGTCAAGTCAACTGAACACTACCCTGCCCCTGGTTAAGCGTAAGGGTTTTGTAGATCCGAAAGAAACTCCTACTTCTAGGCTCGAAGTGGTTGACTAGGGATTAACTCCTTATCTCTCCAGTGTTTGGGGATTTGAAACAATGCCTGTACATCATCAGTAGGATTTTATTCGAAAGCATACGATCATCAATTATGAGTATTTTGTTTTCGTCATCCTCCTTCCAACATTTACTAACAATAGTGTGATGAAGAAAGTGAGGTGAAGTGGAGAAGTATGTGTTTGTGATTTACAAATGTGATAATATGGGTGAATATGAAAGATTGATTCAAAGCATGCATAATCATCCCATTAATAAAACCAAATACAAAATAACAATGTTTTAAAGCATACAGTACTTAGACAAACAAGATCAAATTACAAGAATGCAAAAATGGTAAAATTGGCAAAATGATTGCCTTCATTCAAATGAACAAGCCTTCTTCTTGATTGCTCTGCTGATCAGGTTGGTGAGGAACATTATCTTCGAGCTTCACTCGACTCTGCATGTGCTGGCATGGGATTTGTTGCGACGTTTGGCCTCACGGGTGTGAATGTAAGTGCTTTACTGTCAACCAGGTCCTGAACCTTGTGCTTGAAAGCCTTACAGTTCTCTATTGTGTGCCCTGGGGCACCCATGTGATACTCACAGTGAGCATTGGCGTCGTAGCCTGGAGGGTAAGGTGGAGTTGCAGGTGTTATCTCCTTTAGAACAACCGATCCATCCTTTAATAGGTGAGGGAGGATCTTGCTGTATGACACTGGCAAAGGATCGAAATGTCTTTCTGGCCTCCTTGCCCTCTGCTGGTTAGGTGGACGTGGTTGTGGAGCACGTTGCTGTTGATTCTGATGCGGCTGCTGGTAAGCCGACTGTTGATATGGCCGTTGATATTGTTGCTGATATGGTTGCTGATAGGGTGTCGGGATGACCGCAGAAACCTGATCGTAAGGCATAGGAGCATATGGAGTTGCCCTATATCCTCCTCCTTTCATTACAGCATTGGTCTGACCTTCTGGCTTCTTTGGATGATTAGGATAAGGTTTCTTCATCCCACCTGAAACATTGGCAGCACAAGGTAGTTTTCCCTTCTTGATTTGGCTCTCGATTCGTTCTCCCACGGAGACAACCTCAGCAAAAGTTGGGAAGCTGGATCCTACCATTTTCTCCATGTATTGGGTATGCAGAGTTCCCATAAACATGTCAATTAGCTCTTTGTCAAGGAGAGGAGGTTGGACACGAGATGCAAGCTCTCTCCATCGCTGGGCGTATTCCTTGAATGACTCATTGTTGCGTTGAGTCATGTCTTGCAGTTGTGTGCGATTGGGTGCTAGATTAGTGTTGTACTGATAATGCCTGAGGAAAGCTTCAGCAAGGTCTCTCCATGACTGGACTTGACCTCTCTCCAGTTGCATGTACCACTCCAAGGATGCCCCACTGAGGCTATCTTGGAAGTAATGAATCAGGAGTTGATCATTACTGATGTGGGCAGCCATTTTGCGACAGTAGGCTCTGAGGTGAGTCCTCGGGCAGCTGATCCCTTTGTATTTGTCAAAGTCCGGGACTTTGAATTTTTGGGGAACCACGAGTCCTGGTACCAAGCACATATCAACAGCGTCCAAACCGGGAGTAGTGTGAACCTCCAAGGACTTAAACTTTTCCTCCAAAGCATGGAGTCTATCAACAGCTAGGTCTGGGAGACCTCCAACAGCAAGTTTGGCGGGTTGTGGCATGAAGAATGCGTCGTATGGATCTTCATCACCCATCAAGGATCCATGGCGAGCAGATGTAGCAGAATGCTCATGGGGATTCATGTTGACCATGGGAACAGGAATGGGGATGGGTCCTCCTCTAGGCTGAGCGGGATTACCATCAAGTTCAGTCACTCCAGGGATGCTAAGTGATGGCGATCCAAACTCGGCAGCAACTTTCCTGGCTTCGGCATTAGTCTCAGCATCCTTCTCCTTCTGGGCCAAGAGTAACATGGTCTCAAGCAAGCGATCCATCTTTGCCTGCATGGAGTCAATGTCGGTCCTCATCGAAACTTGGTTGGCTTCAAGCTGTTCAAGTGTCATCTTGTAGTTGTGGCGTGTCTCGTACCGGTGTCGAGTAGTCAGCGTTTACTGGACAAAGGGTAGAACATGGTGTGAGATTTTTGTTTCAGGAAGATGATATGCAATGCATGTTTATGATATGCAAATGCATGAAATTATGCCATGTTCTTCGGAAAGGAATACAGACTCGAGATTATTCACATGTCGAGTACATCAGTATAACAGGAAGAAGTACGGGTTTGTCTGATTACTAGAAATTCCCAAGGGTAGGTTCTAAAGTTATGTTTTCAAGGAAGGAACTTAGACTCACGGATCAAGTTCAAAACTTCCTCGCAATGGTGGGCTAGCCACATCGTGATGGGAGTTCTGAAATGATCTAATCTAAGAGGGATTCTCGTATTGCACGAACAGGGTGTACACCCTTCGGTTCAATACTACATAATCACCGATTATGAAAACAAAACTTGGTTTTAAGGCGAGGTCCCTAGAGTCACGGATCGTGTTTAGAACCTCCACCGCAATGATGGGCTAGCCATATTGTGATGGGAACTCCAAACAGATCTACTCTAGGTGGAGTCTTCGTATTGTCCCAATGAGGTGTACACCCCCCGGTTCAATACTACACAACTCCGGGTTCTAGGTTTTTCTCGAAGCTCGGGTATGGAGCTTATCTCACAACAGACATCAAGTCCCATATTATAGCAAAAATAACATACAACATAAACAATCATAATAAGATACAGAGAAATAAACATGGAAGAAAAGAATATTTTCCAACAGTCATGGCAAAATCAGACTAAGTGAGGCTAGACTCTCTCTTGCTTGGAGCAGGGTCCCCAGCAGAGTCGCCAGTCTGTCGCACCTCAAAAAATGATGATAATGCGATCCCTCGCGATAGGACGCGGAAAAAATGTTGTTCAAAACAGAGTCGCCACCGAACTTTATTCATTCCAATGAAGGAATAGGAAAACATCGAGAAAACCTTTATAGATAAGAATAATGGTCATCGCAACCATATTCGGGTTCGGGAGTCGATTACGTAAGGGGAAGGTATTAACACCCCTTACGTCCGTTGTACTCAACGGGAACCTTTTAGTCTGATTTTGCTATTTGACTGTTAATTGATTGTTTATCTGTTTGCTTTGAGTGATTAGAGTTGATGATAGATATGGATGAAGACCTCAGGAGGGGGAAATGGGAGGTTTTTTATTAGTGTGCTCGCGAAGATACAGCAATCTCCTGCCTACGCATCCTTATGGTGCAATAAGGAAATCAGAGCATTCGTAGTTCGGGCTACTACGAATATTTGGTGGGTTTTGTTTTGATGAACGACTGTGTAGGTCGGCGTTCTAACGGCTAAACGCTGGCGTTGTCTACTCTCGGGGGAGGCTCTAGCACTGGTTTGTTGTGCGCATTAGAAAGGATTGACAGTGTTCTTTTGAAAGGGTTTTGGTCACGCGGGGGTGACAAGTTGAATTGATGTGTTTGGGTGTTACATCGATTTACGAAGATAGTTTGTTTTTGAATTGGCTTTAATTCGATGACGAAGATTCGAGCAATATGGCGTACGCCAATTATTCGAATAATCGAGAGATAATGAAGCGGATGCTCACTATTCTCCTTTTCATCTGAAATGTGGAGTTAAAAGGATTAGGATTTGTAATTGATTTGAAACATTATGATTTGAAGTCGTATGATTATTAGGGTTTTAATTTGATGACGAAGATTCGAGCAATGTGGCGTACGCCAATTATTCGAATAATCGAAAGATAGTGAGGCGTACGCCTCCTATCCTCTTTTCATCTGAAATATGGTATTAAAAGGATTTGGAATTTTGTAGAAGTGTTTTGAAATGTTATGATTTGAAGTTTAATCGGGTGACAAGAACTTGCGCAATATGGCGTACGCCAATTATTCAAGTGCTTGAGAAATAGTGAAGCGTACGCTTCCTATCTCCTTTTCAACCCAAGTTTATGTTTAAAAGAAAAATTCTTTTGAAATTGAATAGTTTTAAAAGTGGTTTGAATAATTTGAATTTAAAAATTATATTTTGATTTTAAAAAGTGATTTGAAATTGTGTGATTTAAAATTTAATCGGGTGACAAGAACTCACGCAATATGGCGTACGCCAATTGTTCAAGTGCTTGAGAAATAGTGAAGCGTACGCTTCCTATCTCCTTTTCATCCCAAATTTATCACTAAAATAGAAAATGGTTTTGAAATTGAGTTATTTGAAGAAAATGATTTGTGTTTGTGTTGATTGAATAAATGAATTTTATTTTGTGTATTATTTCATCTACTCGATTAATCAATAACCAAGTAGGTTTCATTGTAAGGAAGCCCAAGAGTAAGCTATGTGAGGTTGATGGCGATGCGAAGAGCAATCGACTTACAAGGGTGTTTTAAAATGGGCTCGATGTTTAAATCGAGAATTGTGATTTGTGCATTTTTTGAAATTGGTTTGTGTTGTTTGAATTGAAATTGAAATAAGATTGAAAATGATTTATGAAGTGATGAAATGTTTTTTTTTTGTTTGAAATGTGAAGTTTGTGAGAGTGGGAGAAATTAATCAATTTCTTTTTAACGAAATTAACTTATTAGAATTTGATTTAATTGGTTAATTAAATTAATTAAAATTAATTAAAATTAATTATCAAAATTATTTAATTAATTTAAATAATTAAGTTAACTAAAATTAATTAATAGAAATTAAACTAATTAAAATTTTAACTAATTCAAAAGAGGAAAAGAGTGGGTATTAACATTGATTTAATCGGTGTATGACGATGAATATGAGTACGGAACCGATTTGGATGTCATGACAATATGATTGATGTCGTACACAAATTCAAAACTCGGTGAAAGTGTTTCATTGATATACTAAAATTTGGCGGTATGACGACATGAAATTGTCGGATCCGGATTTAATTTGGTTTATGACATACTGAATATCTAACAGCGACAATACAAGAATAAATATTACACATGAAAGCAGCATAATCCAGTCAACACCAAAATCCAACGAGTAACAAATGGCCCGAAACAAACCACAAGCATAAAGATCATTGGTTTTCACTTGTCATGAACAATGGTACATAAATGAAAGAAAAACAGCAAATGACTAACCAAGGAATAACAAATGGAATAAGGGTGGAACAACATCAATTTGCTACTGTGATTGATAACAAGAAAATAACGGAAACTTTTTATTTTGAAAATATAACTGATAACAATAAATAATTAAAGAAACAATGAGAACAGCCACAATCGGAGAGGGAACTCTGAGCATTCTTTATACTTTCAAACGGAATTCAACCTTAATACTCAACACCATAGACACAAGTTAGAAATTCCAGCTTTTTTCAAAAAGTGACAAGATTTTGCCAAGCTTTGGACATAGTAATTAGCAGCAACAGATTGTATGCATTCGAGTCGAAAATATAAACACAAACTATAATCTATGCACAGCCATGGTTTATTCGCATAACTATTCGGTGTCGAAAGCAATGTAAACCCAACTCATTTGTACAACCAGGGAATTGACTCGCAAGTATCAGAAACCAAACATAAAAATCCATATAATATACAAAATATGATTATCGTATCATCCCAACATTAAAGGATTTATTTAAAAGCAAACCAACATATTATAGTTTCCAATGAAAAATAAAAATAAAAATAAATAGCAAGAGTTACCCCCACTGGATCAGCGGTTGCTCCGCACCAATTGGTTTGTATCGATGAATCCACTGTGGTGGTAAGGGTAAGCCGCTAAGTCATTCAACACTTAATCTTTTTGAATCGTCAAGTAGATCTGGCATCCTTCTGAGGTAAGAGTTTGAATCCGAGAGCTTTGGAATTTGAAGAGATCGGCGGAGACGATGAGAATATTGGCGTGTCGTATGCGGCGAATCCGAAGGAACTTCGGAAGGTGGAGAAACCTATTAACAGTGTACCGACGATGGCGAAGAGGGTTTAGGGTTCGATCGTTGAGGTTGGAAGATGGTGAGGCGAAAGAGTTTCGGTTGGAGGGTTTTGACGGTGGTGCGTTTTTGAGCGGAAAGGTAGGGTTTTGTGGGTTGTTGAAGAGGGAGGTTGACGGTGAGATGATGGTGAGTGACGGCGGAAGTTTGTGGAGGAGATGAAGGTGGGTCACGATTGAATGGGTGGCGGCGGAGAAGATTATTAGAGAGACGGAAGGGCGATTAGGGTTTCGCCGGTTGAAGGTTTTGTGGTTTTAGTGGAAGCTAGCGTGAGAGAATGAGGGAAGATTTTTCTTTTGAAGAAAATGGAGGCGATGGTTGAGGAGGTTTGGGTGCGGAGATGGTAGCTAGCGGCGGAGAAAGCAATGGTGACGATGGTGTCATGGGGGTGGAGACGGTGGCGATTTGTGAGGGTTTTTCATGAGTGTTGTGATTTTGTCAATTGCGACGGAAAAGGTTTTCTGGGAGTGAAATGAAGGATTCAGAGTCAGTGATTTTGAGAGAGGCGGAGAGTTTTTTTTAGGGTATTTTCGTTGTGAAGGGTATTGTGTAGTGGGTTGTTTTTTCTGAGAGAGGGAGAGTGAATGAGCTGAGCGTGAGAGTGGATGGGTTTTGTAAGTGGAGTGAAGAGAGTCTGAGATTTTTTCAGAGTTTGTTGGGAGTGGAATTAGTAGTGGAGAGTGAGTGGAGAGATAGTGGAGATTTATTTTGTTTTTAGTGAATTTAGAGTATCCAATGTAAGAAAAAAAATATCCCCTAATTATTATTTATTTGAAAAAACATAAAAACTTACTAATGATTAAATCTGAACTGACTACTATTTAAAAAACTAATTAATATCTAAACTAACTAATATTTAAAAAAATCTAACTAATATTAAAAAAGTCTCATTCTAATTATTTTAACTAAACAACTAAACCCAAAAAAGATGGACCTATTAAAAACAAGAATCGAGTACAAATTTAAATCAAAATAAAATAAAATAAAATAAAAATAAAAATAAAAATAAACCGGTCACACTAAAATTGTCAGGACAAAATACACTTATTAAAAAATACACTGTTTTCCTCAAATTTTGACAATTCAACCGATTTATCTGTATTCTCAAATAAATTCAATCTGACTGACATTTTAGGGGCTTATTCATGATGCAATGTATGTAATGCTATGCGTATGATGCAAAAATGAAACTGAAACTAATTCTACTAAAAATTAAAAAAATGCCCGGACAAAATTGGGGTACGACACTAGGTTCATGGTGCATTACTTGGAAGATTGAATCGTTCACGCTTCAGTCTCTAGTCGCCTAAATCGTTCACGCTTCAGTCTCATTGAGGTCCAAGCGTGAGGAGGTGCGTTGAAATTTATGCCTTGATGTCCACCCCTAGTCGATTAAATTGTAGCATTTGGTCTGCCTTCATTGCAGCCTCCAACACCTTCATTGTGTTGGGTTTGAAGGGGTGGATTTAGTCTCATATTGCTTAGATATATATCGCAGTCTGTGTTGTGTTTAGTGTTATCAAATTGCGGCGCCATGACTGCAATGGTGGATATACATTGCAGTTTTTGGGTCTGCTGCAATGGTAAATATCGGCCGCTATTGCAGGTTTTCCCGCCATAATCCACAATAACAATAACGGTGCAGCAAAGTGGCCGGTATGGTGGGATTTTGGCTCTCCTCCATGGACCGCCATCTGCCATCAACAACACTTGTGTTTATAAGAGGGGGCAATTTTCACCTTACAATCCGGTTTTGTAGGGATGAGTTAAATCCAACCCACATATTCTAAGATGGTATTAGAGTCTATCCTAGATCCCTTGTTGGGCTTCCCGCATCCTCCACGCTTCGGCCTCGTTGGGTCGAGCATGAGGGGTGTGATGATGCTACACATATCATGGTTAAATTAGTTTGCATGGTTATAGAAGCTGTTACTACGTTTCATCACAAAAAGGTTAAGCTTAGGGTAAGTGGGGAGGAGAAGTTGAATTGCTAGGTAAGGTTCAGAACATAAAACAAGGTATGACATGATAGCTATTAGACTTAAGATAAAGCGTAGAGATTGCTAAAAGTAAATCTATTTGTAAATTGATGCGCCCCAATGGTTTGGACGTGTCATTCGGATTCTTAGCACCCGCGACCGTCAACTTAGGTTTAATCTTAAGTAGACCGGATACCGTGACGGAGTACGTTCTTCGGATCCTCATGGACAATAAAGATGCGGAGAAGTTGTTTTTTATACCGTTTAATACCGGGTTAGCATTTCATTCTAAATTCATCTATTATAATTATTTTCCAAGTTACCATCTAACATTTGCCTAATCATTACAGTGGACATTGGTTGTTGCTCGCAATCAATCCTATCCGAGAAATTGTGTATTATCTTGACTCGTTAGGAAATGATTGGACAACATACCCGGATATGAAGGTCCTAATTGACACGTAAGTGAGAATGTTCAAAATTTTTCTTAGTTTATGTGAATTGTTCTAATTGCTTCATTTTTATTTTATTAGCGTCCTACAAGCTTTTCGGGCCCAACGAGATATCCAAACCTCAAGGAGGGGCGCCAACTCCATTACATGGATTAAAGTGGCGGTATATTTTTAATTACCATATTTTTTATTATATTAGTGATGACACTTGATAAAACTTAGGATTTATAATCCATGTTTTTTTTTTCATATGTAGTGTCCTCAACAACGTAATCAAATAGATTGCGGGTATTTCATGTTGAGGTTTATGCGAGATACTCTTGCTTTGGGCCGATTAAAGATTCCCACCGATGTATGTATTTCTAACTTATGAGTTATTTTATATTTACACATATCTCATATAATTAAATAGTTGGAATTAATTCAAAATATGTTATATTATTATGTAGTACTTTGATGAATTCAAGTGTGCATTTTATACAAAGGATCAAGTGGACGAAATCAAAGAGGAGTGGTGTCAATTCATGATAAAGCTCAATGTTTGTTCATAAATTTGTGTAATTAATGTGTACATTTGTAGTATATGTTATGACTTGTAAATGTGTACATAAATTTGTATATATTTTGATACATTTAAGGCAAAATTGGTTTGAATTGGTATATATATATATTTGTTAGCCAAAAATTGGTAGAAAAAAAGGCCAAAATGGCATATATAAAATGTGATAATTGTCTGTCAAAATCTGGTTGAAAACAGGTAGAAATTCTGGTTTATAAACCTGGAAAAAATATGGTTTAAAACAAAAGCTTCAAAAATTTTCGTATACCTTAGACAGCGCTTTTGTAAAAAGCGCTGTCTAAGGGGGGGATTAGAAAGCGCTTTAGGCAAAAGCGCTGTCTAAGGGGGGGGGGGGGGGGGGGGCTTAGACAGCGCTTTTTGAAAAGCGCTGTCTAAGGTATACCTAAAAAAATTAAAATAGGAGGGTCTTAGAAAGCGCTTTTGGCCAAAGCGTTGTCTAAGGGGGTGGGGCTTAGACAGCGCTTTTCAAAAGCGCTGTCTAAGGTATACCTAAAAAATTTAAAATAAGAGGGTCTTATAAAGCGCTGTCTAAGGGGGGGGGGGCTTAGACAGCGCTTTTAAGATTTAAAAAAGCGCTGTCTAAACCTTTAGCAGCGGAGGTTTAGACAGCGCTTTAAAGCGCTGTCTAAGGCTAAAAAAAGCGCTGTCTAAGGTCTTGTTTGTTGTAGTGCTCCTATATAAAGGAGATTTACCACCTCTTCATTTCATGCCTCTTTCCAAAGATTCACATTTTTTGGGAATTTATCTCTCTAATTTCTCTTTCCCTCTCTCCCTAAAAATATTTCTTTCACTTAAAGTTTCCTTAATACCGATGAGTGAAACTTTGCTTGTGAGGAAGAGTTTTGTAAGTGGTCATGTTATTTTTTTAATTGTTAGGAGTGTGTTACTCTCAAAAATATTAAGTTCGGTTCTTGAGATAAGCTAGTCATAAAATATTTATTTTGGTTCAATAAAGGTTTACTAGAAAAAGTTTAATTTTAGTTATTGAGATCAACTTGAAAATCTCTAAGTAGGTTCACCACCTTAGCCTGTGGTAAAATTTATCTTTGGTTAGGGATAAACTTGTACAAATCTCAAGATCAGATTGTATAAAGGTTCGTGGGAATAACTTGTAAAAGCTCAAAATTTTATAGTAAAAATCTCAAGATGACCTCTTGGGAACAAGACTAGGTCAACATTAGACCAAACCTCGATAACTCTCTAGTGCAATCTCTCTAATCCTTACTCTCTTTATTTTCTTTTATTTACTATTTTATATCCAGTGCTATTTACTCTCATGAATATACTAACACAATTTTGAGCTTAATTGAGAAAAATATAAAAGCAATCATAAATTTTGAAAACCACAATCCCCCCCCCCCCATCTTGGGCTTCAAATTACTTCTCACGCACAAGGAAAATCCTATTCATAATGTAATTCATCATATCTCTAATGGGGTTATTACTCGACAATCCATTAACAAGGTATATAACCTTGTGGATTTTGATTCGCAAATTGGGGCATAGAGAATTGACGAAGCTATCGTCGACGAACATTAGTCTCTTGCTATGTAAGAGAGTTAAATCAATTTGAAAGAAACAACATTTGGAAGATTGTTCCCAAAGCTTCAGCTAACCCAATCATTAAAACCTAAGTGGGTCTTTTGCAATAAGCTTGATGTTTTTGGAAATATTTTGAGAAATAAAACCAGACTAGTTGCAAAAAGGTACAATCTAGAAAAATGAATAAAATTTGATGAAACTTATTACCCTATAACTCGATTACAAGCTATAAGGATGCTTCTAACTTTTTTTTATGAATGATAGTTTTTTAAACTCTTCCAAATGGATGTAAAGAATGGATTTTTGAATAGGTACATCCATAAGGCGTTGTATATAATAAGAAGTAGTTAGTTGGTGGTGTTTGTCAATCCTTATGTTTTTTTATCAAGATGCTGATGGTGTCATTCAACAACATTGATCATGGAACCTCTTAGAAGGTTGGGGTGATAAATTTGTTATGTGTTTGTTATTGTTGTATTTGGACCAACTCTAGTATCAAACTATTCGCAGAGAATGAAAATTGACGGTGTTTTCCATTCCCTGAAAAAGGGGACTGTTTCTCAAGTTATCTTGAGGTTTTGAGGCAGTACACTTAATAGAAGTTAAAAAATTAGAAAAAAATATGATTGACTATCTAGTAAGTAATTTATTAATTGCTTAGTAAATTAAATTTGTTTCTACTATCCTTTAATTGAGTTTAAGTATTTTTGGAGCAAAGAGGTGCCAAACATAATACGCCTAAAGCCCAATATTAGTCTATGGCCTAAGGAGGATAAAAAGAGGCTATCTAATTATTTTTTAAGGAGCTGGGGGGGGGGTGATTATATCTTGGAAGGTATATGAGAAATAAAGAAGTAGATTCTATAACTACCTCTCAGTTTAGAAAGCTTAAAATACTTTTGATTTGTGTTTGAGAAAGAATCAATGGGGGGAAGTTCTGTGAAACTTATCTACCATTTGATCTCAAAGATGGATGCTGCCTTCCATGGGTATAAGTAAGAACTTAGGTCATGTTATTTTCCATTACTTTGGATTGTTCTTGTTCGCCTCTTTATGAGGTAACTTATTAGTTTCACTTGAGAAAACATGTGATATATGTGTTGTACTTATTTTTCCCTGCCTTTTATCTACTCATGCGAGATGGACCTTAACCATTCCAAAATTTATCCATTTGTTGTATTTTTTACAAGCTCCCTAAGAGATGTGTTGTCATCATAAAAAATGGGGGTAATGTGTATCTATGTGCTTGTAAGTATGAAATTGATGCTAACAACCTTCTTGAGGTTTTGATGACGACAACGATGATGAATGTTGAAGTATGTGGTGATATCTTTCCAACTCTTTGATGATTGGGATTAACTTGAAGATATATCAATCCTCATAAATTAGAATATTTAATGTTCCATTAAATTTCTTATATGATTGGTGTATTCGACAAAAGAACTTGAAAGCTTCAATATTATGAAAGAGAGGAAGTGTGAAAACTCGCATGGTTGGATTTGTCTGAGTGACCAGAGTCTTGTGAAAGTAGGTGAGCAACTCCTAAGATACTAAGACACATCACACACACACACACACACACACACACACACACACACACACACACACATTTAAAATACTTTTAAGGAATCTCTTCACTTAATAACATCACCTAATAATGTTTTTAAGGGTTGGCCAGTTAATTAAGGGACTGTCTATTTGATTAGGAGATTTTTTCTAATTATCTAATTGATTGTATCTTTTTCCTAATAGATAAAATGGTGCTTAATTGAGTCTATAATCAATTATGATAATCTCTTAACAATTGGTAACGACTATATATTAAAACCTTCATTTTGGGCCACAACATTCGATTATTCGAGGCACCAAATCAATTATACTAATTAATTAGGCCATTAATTTGGTCCATGAATTTTTTTTTTAGCCAAAATTTTTTCCTATATAAAAGAGGTTTCTCCTCACTTCATTAAAAACTTAATTCAGAGTTTTTCTAATCCTTTAAATTTTATTCCTCTCTTTTCTCTCTTTAAATATTTTCTTTCACCAAAGTTTCCTTAGTGTCTTGTGAGTGAAAACTACTTGTGAGGTAAGAGTTGTACTAATGTCGTGCCATTGTTTTACTTTTAAGAGTGCGATATTCTTGAAGAATTAAGTTTGGTTCTTGAGATCAACCATTGAAATTATTTGTTTGGTTAAAGAACTTAGCCTCAAAAACTTCTATTTTATTGTTGAGATTAGTCGGTAAAATCTCTACTTGATTAGAAAGGTTATCCTACGCAAAAGCTTTATTCTGGTTTGGGAAATAAGCTAGTGTAAAATCTCTTGATTCGTTTGTATCAAAGATTCGTGGGCATAACTTATAAAAGCTCAATAGTATAGTGAAATATCAATAAGATCTATTAGGGAGAAGGATATGTTAACTTTTTGTCGAGCCTTAAATAATTTTTTGGTATCATCTCTCTAACTCTATCACTTTAAACTTTTTCATTTAATTTAGTGCATTATTTTCTTTCCTCTCATTTCATCTATAATTTTCTTGGATACTAACAACACTTTCTTTTGAAGTAATAAAACCTTTAATTATTAATCACGAATTTTGAATACCATAATTCACCTCTCCCTCTTGTGCTTGAATTCACTTGTCCAACAATGCACGTGCGAGTTACATTATCGAAGTATCACAGGGGGTGTTGTAATAAGAATTGTTAAAAAATTGTAACATAAGATGGAGTCGAGAACAAAAAGAGTTACGAGAGAATATCCAAATCTCACAAGCAATATAAGTGGAAAGAAGAGAAAGTCTCCCCTTAAATCTCCATATATTGCTTGATTGACTACCACACAATCAATATTATAAGATATGTGAAAGCATATCCATGCCATCAACGACATTGACCGAATCTCGATTTACTAATTAGGTGCTCAAGTACCCTAAAAAGTCACTTTTATTGTTAGACCTAGAGTCACATGTTGATTCCACTCAAGGAAATGTCGTGGTTATAAGAAGATATTTAATACGCGTGTTTCTGAGGACACCTGCTCCAACTCACGAGAGTCTTCCTCTTTCACGAACACAAGGCTAGCTTAGGAAGAATGCGACGACATCAAAGACTGATCCATTAATGTTAATCCCCGCTTCATCAAATATCAACAAGTATTTGGGGGCAACTATTTCGGTCGGCCATAACCCCAAAGAAGAATGTCCAATTATGAGGCCTAACTTGTAGTTCCATTCGCCAACGGACAATGGGATAAATGAGACCTAATCAAAAGTCGAACACTTGATCCCAACTACTAGTGCATCTTCAGTCGATGGATCTAATCATACGACTCTCTACATCTCCCGTTGTATTAGACGAAACCAGTTTTAATCGTGTATCTGATATAAGTCGAACGACGTGCCGTTTCAGGTATTATCTTCATATCACTGCCAAACTAAATCTATCTTTAATGACTTGGATGTTGGAGTGTTTACCTTACTAAATCTCTCCGCTAGACCGCACCAACAACTTTCATTGTTGTACCAAAAAATCTTGTTCCTTATGCATTACGTATTTCACGTTCCACCTCGACATAATCAGGGTCGAACCTATGCAAGTGCAGCATGTGCTACATCACAGGGCCCCACATTTTTTGAAATTTTCAATTTTTTTCATAAATATTAATAAAAATCAATAAAATATTATAAAAAAATCAATAATTAAAAAAAATGATATGATAAAAATTCAATACATACAAAAATTAAGATTGATCAAAACTCAATAATTCTGATAAATTCATTTTTGATTAATATATAATTGTATTTTTTAATATATATATTTTTAATGATTATAATTGTATTTTTAAAAAAAAAAATAGATCAATTTTTAAAATTAGAACGGATCCCCGAGATGATTAGACCGACCCAGGACATAATAGTCATATTTAAAAGCATAAGATCTTCCTTACTATAGACATGACCGAGCACTATCCCCTTACAATTAATATAGTGATATTTATTTTATAACTAAATGATATTAATATTCATATAACGATAGGAACCTACCCATCTTGCCAAATTTTATTACAAAGAAGCTGCTTTGAAGATAGAACAGGTGACATGCTATGTCCCTATTTATATTTAAATGGTCGTTTGACTATATTATAATATTTTGTTAGAAAACTAAAAATAAAAACAGTACATTTAAAAAGTATAATTTTGAAGATCATAACAATATTAAAGAGTTCGTTTTAATATTTATTTTACCGATGTCCAAATATAGTTAAACACATGCATCATTAAATGTATTGGAACGAATTAATTGAACTCAAAATATTTATATTTACATATAGGTAGTAACTTGTATGAAAAGCAATTATGAATTGAGTGCAAATGTGTAATAGATCACAGTGTGGTAGATAGAAAAACTATAAAAGATTGTGAGATGTAAGGACGAGGTAGATCAGTACATTCTTAAATTCTGACAGTTTCTTACATATTTTTGAGAAGCAATTGAAACTGTAAAAACATAAATGAGGTGAAGGCAAGGTGGGTTGGGCCCATTAAAGAGAGGCAAGAAAATGCTCAATGAGTTTCATAAAGAAAGCAATGTTGTTTCAAGATAGTCACTGTTTGAAGTATGGATTTAAATGAATTCAAAGTGGTTTTAATGAAGGCAGGTGAACATAGTTGATATTGATTGAATAATAAACCTTGCATGTCTTCATGACTTCAATGTGGTAGGTAAAATACCTTATTTTATGTCTTTGTTTTTCTCTCCTCTTTCTGTTTTTGTCACATTGGTTTATGCATGGGTTTTTTTTTGTGTCTTATCATGTAATTGATGCTTTAAACATATTCATTATGAGATATTTATGAATGATTGTACTTTGTGGCATTCAAGTGATGATGCAAGGATGACTGGGAGCGATGACATGATAAAAAAATTATGACTTTAAGCAATTTCCTATAATTGGGACTAGGTGATTTCAATATAGGATCTTGGAACATTAAAGAGCAACCTTACTACTAGATTTAACTTATGGTTGTTCAAAATATCCAGTTATAAAGGTCAAATTTATAATTATATCTAAATTCATTTTAAATATTTGAATATATTTAATTGTTTATTATAAATGTAGTTATTCACCACTTTTATTTTTGGATCCGATTACATTTCAATTTTTATCCAAAGACCTAAATTGAATTGAGTATTTTGTGAATTCACTAATTAATGGATTATGTTTTGGATTTATTATGGATCTCTTGGGTTTCAACAATTAAAAATATGAATGATCATTATTATTTTAACAACCTTTAAAATTTTAGAGATGAAAAGAGAGAAAAATATTTGAGAATCCTAACGTTAATCTTACAAAGGCGAGCGTAAATTCCTATGACTATGTTTTTGGAATTTATGAAACCCTTAGAGTGTGTTTGAATGAAATATTTTAGGGAGAGAAAATAATCTTTTGAGAGAATTTAAAATGATTTGATAAAAATTCATTGTTTGGATAAAAAAAACTAGAGAATTGTTAAAATTATGTAAAATTATGAAGTATTTTATTCAAGTTAAATTTAAAGAACTTCAAATGACATCAGTAAGTAAAAAAATTGAAATTGCTCTCTCATTATGTATAATGGAAATGTTAAATTGTTTATTATTAATTTTTAATAGTTTGCTAGATGGTCCCCAAACTTTATAAAAATTTCAAATTCACCCCTGTCGCACCTCGAAAAAATGGGGATACGACCTCAAAGCGAAGCGCGATCGCACGCTCGCAATGATGGACTGAACAGAGTCGCCACCGAACTTTATTTATTCCTAAAAAGGAAAGGGGAAATATCGATAAAACCCAAGACAAAAGAAAGGATAAGATATGGTCATCGCAACCAATATCCGGGTTCGGGAGTCGATTACGCAAGGGGAAGGTATTAGCACCCCTCACGTCCGTTGTACTCAACGGGAACCATTAGGTCAGTTGTGTGCGTTAATGTTAGTTTGAAATGTTAGGCTTTTCAGTTTATTAGGTGGGAGAAGAAAGAAAAGAAGAGAGAAGAAATGTTTTTGGATTTTTGATGAAGGACTAAACCTAAGTTTTTTATTAGTGGGCCTGACAAGATTTAAAAATCCTGCTCCTACGTATCTCAAAAGAGAAGTCAAGGCTTACGTAGTTCTGGGTAGAAAAATGTTTGTTTGTTGGTCGATTTTAGCGAAAGCTATATTGTATTAATCGACAAAAAACATCGTTTTACCCAAAACAGATGAGGAGTGGACGCGTACCACACATCGAACGGATTTATAAATCTACATTCGGAAAAGCGTCATTTATCTCTACTCAACAATCGTGGCCGAAACATTGTTTTGTATCACTTAAGACAATATATCTTTCATTTATGAAAAAGGTTTTTGATTAATCGCACGACGGCGAGAAAAAGAGTTTGATTGGCTGGATGTATTTTGAGTGATGGCGAGAACTTGGATGAGCGAGATATACATCTCGAATCCTAGCCTCAGGAGTGCATGGTATACACCATGTTCCATTTCCATCTTTATTGAAAGAGGTTAAGATAGGAATTAGGTATTTTTGGAATTTGATTGAGAAAGGGTTTGAAGAAACCGCATTGACAATTTTAGGCGATGGCAAGAGTTAAGATTGGCGAGGCATACGTCTCGAATCTTAACCTCAGGAGTGCATGGTATACACCATGTTCCATTTCCACCTTTATTGAGAAAGTGTTAAATAAGAATTAGGTATTTTGAGTTTTGTTGTGAAAATGACTTGACCTAGATCAAGTATTGATGGACGTTTGAGAAATTTGAATGAGTGTTCGAGAAGACAAAGTGGATGAATTTGGATGATGGCGAGAACTAGGATTGGCGAGATATACATCTCGAATCTTAGTCTCAGGAGTGCGCGGTATACACCACGTTCCATTTCCTTCTTTATTGAAAAAAAGTCTTGGATATGAATTAATATTTTTTTTGAGTTTTTATTATGAAAAATGGCTTGACGTTGGATCAAGCATTTGATGAAGTCTTGAAATGGGATGGAATAGGAGGGAGAAATGAGTTGGTTCGTTTATTGAGAAAGTACTCGACGTTGGATCGAGTCATATTTTTTGTATTTTTAAAATTTGTTGATTTTATTCTTGTGTTAGTAGCTAATTAAACAACCAAACAATAAAAGAAATAAAAAGTACAAAATTATTACACATTGGGGAGTGGGGTACATTTGTCAAATGGGGGTTAAAAAAATCACGAAATAATTAAATCGGAACCAACAAATAATGCATGAGTGTCAGTGCAAGAGAACCGGCTCATTGTAAGAAAGCCCAAGAGTAAGCTATGTGAGGTCGACGACGATGCTTAAAAAGCAATCGACTTACAAGGGTGTGAAAAAGGGGCTCGATATTAAATCGAGAAAAGTATGATTTTTTAGTTTTAAAATGGTGTCGAATGCATGATGCAATTAATAAAGAAGCATGGACATAAAAAAAAAATATTACAAGAAACAAAATACTAAAAGACAATGAAATACTAGAAAAATGAAATGCTAAAAAGAAATGAAATACTAGAAAAAAAAATATACTAAAAATGCTATCTACGAGTATCGAACCCACTCCTCTTGAGACTATGGAACTACCCCCTCTCCGCCAGACCACCTACTAACTGACTGATAATTTACTGCTAACTTAAATATACAAACTAATGTAAATTAAAAGTAAGAATTAAAAAACTAATTAAAACTAAGAGCAAGGAGTCTGTTACACTTCCAATTAAATGGTGAAGAAAAAACAAAACCCAGCCGCCTGGCTGTTGGGTTTTCAAACAAGAGACTTTAATAAGTGGGAACCAACACAGCATACTAACAGACCCTATCAATGAACAGGTTTGGGAAGACTAAAAAAAATTTAGTTTTAACTGCTTTAATGTTTATTGTTTTTTCTAAAAAAGAAATGACATAAATAAAAAGGAAAAAGGGAGATGTACAGTGACAGAAAGGGAAACCATTCGCGTTTCCCTCATCATCTCCGACCTCATCACTTCACTCGCTCTCTCAACCTCAACGCCACTCTCCACTTCTCTCAAACTTGCTCACTCTAACCCAAAGAAACCTTCTCTCTCATCTCTTCGTCCCCCATCATTCTCTCAAAATACAGTCTCACTCACAATCGAGTTTCTCTTTCCCATGCGCAAACAATCCATCCCCAATCGCTCACATCTCACTCAATCTCCCGAAATGATGCAAGAATCCATGGCTAAAACGGAAAGGGCTCACCTTCGGCGGTGGCGACAACTCGGGTAAGGGTTGAATCTTCTCCCTTCGCCTCTTCCAAAAAAAAGTCTGGTTTCGCTTTGATCTTGCCTTAATTTTAGGATTAGGGTTCTTGTGGTATTTTGGCCGCCTCCCTCTCTCACTTTTTCGTTTTTTTTAAAATTAGGGTATCTGTGTTTTTTTTTCGCCGCTAACTCCTTCTTCTGATTGATTCACTCTCTTCTATTTATGCCACGGATTAGGGTTTCGAAAGTGATGCTCAATGGTCCAATGGAGAATGTTTCAGGATTGCTTTTGGATGCTCAGAATTGGAGTTTAGCCTGTTTGATGATTGGACTCAGAAAGGTAATCTGGGTTTATGCTTTTCCCTCTGGCTTTTGTCTTAATTCTATTTCGGGTATTTTTTTGAATTTTACTGGCTTGGTAAATTAATTTCTTACTGCAGTGAAACTCTTGTATGAGGAAGGTTGTGGATTCTGTGTACCAGCACGAAATTGCTCTATTGACTTTTTCAACTGATGCAATTTTTCAACACATTGTGAAACACGGACTGCTTCTGACCTTAGATTGCTCAACCCACTAGCAAGTTTAACAACTTGAGAAGCTCCTGGCTGTTCTGAGATAGTATGCATTTGGCCTCGAAATGTCCTGCAGGTTAACCTGCTCTGATTTGAAATGCAGGGTTTTGTAGGCTTGCTGCATAAGGTGATTGAGGTCTGCAATTGGCCAAATTCTATTTGGTATTGTGCTAACCGATTTTTGTAGGTTGTTGCAGGATTGAATCATGTTGAATGCTGCAGATGTTGCTGGTGCCTCGGCATTACAGGTCGGGCATTTGTTGGTGCAGTAGGCTGGACAGGTGGGGGGAAGATTTCACCTGTAAATCCCTGTGAGTTGGCCGTGAAGTCACAGGCAATGGAAGTATCGGTGGCTGGGATTCAACAGCGACAGACACAGGTGGCTCCGGAGGTAAAGTTGATAATACCGGAACTACTTCAACATCCTTAGGTGCTGTTTGTGAAGGCTTGAGGTAAGTGGTTCTTCAGGAAGTTGGATTGTTCACAACATGATTTTCTAAATGCATTTACAACCTCTGGTTTTTTCACTTGACTGCCATATTCATCTTCTGTTTTTCCTTTCCGATATGCACCGAATATTTGATGATGATGACGCATTGGTGTTTGCTTGGTTTCGACCGAAATTAACTGCTAATCTTGGATTAATGGACTGTTGTGATGCTGAAATTTTGCAGGAACAAAGGTTGCATCAATAAAACAGTGGCTTTCCACTTGATTTGATAAGTTCCGGAAAAGAATGGGGGCGACCTCCTTGGTATGAATAGTGCGTAGGTTCTTCTCATGGTTAAAGACAAAATCCTTTTTTATATTTTCGAACTTCACTTGTTTGAGCATGTTGGTGGGAAACTGGTACAGTCTGGCGTTGGAGACATTCATCTTGAGATTGTTTGTGTGATAGAATAGGATTACTTATCTTGAGAGGTAACCTTTTGCATCTGTTCCATGACAGGTCTTTCTTGCTTCAGCATCTATTTCAGGTGACACCGTAGCAGCAATACTCCGACATGAATTTCGGGCTGTGGCGGCTAGAAGCATTGCAGAATTGGCATGGCTTCGGGATGGAGAGAATAGCATTTGGAAGAAGTTCTACATTGTGATTAGCAGATAGTTTACCAGCTTTTCTTTCATCATTATGTAAAACAACAACTGTATACAATCATGTCATAATTATATACAAGTCATAGGCTTACAGTTGAAATGACCCCAAAAGGGGTTTGCAAAATCAAAATGTTGTCTAGATTTGGAGCTCTGTGGTAAGGACAGTTATGAAACCATTTTTGTTATTGTCTCTCCATTTTTCGAACAATGCAAATCCATACGGTAACCGCCTTTCATGCACACATGGCATGGAAATAAGTGGAGCATTTGTAGCACGGTGTGCAGGAACCGTGAATTTGCTTGCAAATAACACAGGTTTTCACAAAAGAAATTGGTGGGATACTAAGAATTCCCAAAGCAGGTTCCATCTTCAACAGATAAAATCAAATGTCCAATTGAGATAAGCACTACCAACATTTGATCATCTAACCATGCCAACCCTATAGTCGTCCCGACGAGAGACCATTCTCCAATACTTTCAATTTTATTTCAACAAATCTTGCAACCTGACCTTTCCGCCCCCAAACAAATACAAGCGACGAAACTCTTTCAACAACTCTGGCCGACACATTTTCAGCAGAAACTACATGTTTGTGGCATGTGCTATTTTGATTTTGAAATGTACTATGGATATAAAATGGATTTTTTAGAAATAATCCAAGACTAATTTTAAATATCAAATTAAATAATAATAAAAAAAAAGTAGAAAAACCCAATTAAAATCAAATTAATCCAATAATTTGTTAAAATTACTTTTGACATCAATTCTAACATCTATTTGAAAATCAAAATCAATTAGAGTTTTGAATCATTAGTAAAAATAACAATTAAAATTAAATTGAAATTTGGGAATTAACTTAATTTGAAATAAAAATCAAAAATTGAAAAATTACAAAAGTCAAATGATTAAAATCCATTTTATAGTCAAAAGCACCATGATCAAAAAGGCATAGACAATGATCAATGTGTAACAAAAAAATATGGAGTTGGGAATGAATGTATGCAAATGAATTTCAGGCCAAGTGCCAAATAAAAATGAAAAAATGGAAAAAAATTCAGGGTCAAAATCGGGGTATGACAGTTGCCCCTATTTAAGTATCTTCAACTAGAGAATATGAAGCAGGACACTCTTCATATGATCATAGTGGGAGATGATTAAATACTAAGAAAACCCGGATTTTGATCCTGAATCCCCATGACATGATGTGATATGATATGATATGCCATGATATGCATGGATATGCATGGATGCATGATTCTTTTTTTTTGTAATTTTATCTGCTAGGGATATGATGGACCCTTGACAGGAGATGCTATTAGACAGACCAAACTGTGGGGAATACCGATGATCCACAGGGAGACAGACAATATGGGGTAGAAAAAACTTGCTGGGAAAACAGTCCTGCTGGAGAATCAGACACACACTGGGGAGTATTCAAAGTGAGATTTGATAAACGACACTTAGAATACAACCGAATAAAGAAAAAGATGCTACAACAGGTTCATATATGACCTGACAACGCTGGGGAATAATCAAGGAGAAAACTCTTCAGGACAGGTTCATGTATGACCTGACACCGGAATAAGGGTTCAACAACAGGTTCATACATGACCTGAATGGTATTGAACAAACTAAAAAAATCTTCAGAGCAGGTTCAAGGATGACCTGACACCGGAATAAAAGGTTCAACAACAGGTTCAAACATGATCTGAATAGGATTGAACAAAAATTGGAAAAACTCTTCAGAGCAGGTTCAAGTATGACCCGACCCCGGAATAAAAAGGTTCAACAACAGGTCCAAACATGACCTGAATGGTATTGAACAAAAAGAGAAAAATCTTCAGAGCAGGTTCAAGTATGACCTGACACCGGAATAAAAGGTTCAACAACAGGTTCATACATGACCTGAATAGGATTGAACAAAGAAATCTTCAGAGTAGGTTCAAGCATGACCGGACCCCGGAATAAAAAGGTTCAATGACAGGTTCAAACATGACCTGAATATGATTGAACAAAGAAATCTTCAGAGTAGGTTCAAGCATGACCGGACCCCGGAATAAAAAGGTTCAATGACAGGTTCATACATGACCTGAATAGGATTGAACAAAGAATCTTCAGAGTAGGTTCAAGCATGACCGGACCCCGGAATAAAAAGGTTCAATGACAGGTTCATACATGACCTGAATAGGATTGAACAAAGAATCTTCAGAGTAGGTTCAAGCATGACCGGACCCCGGAATAAAAAGGTTCAATGACAGGTTCATACATGACCTGAATAGGATTGAACAAAGAATCTTCAGAGTAGGTTCAAGCATGACCGGACCCCGGAATAAAAAGGTTCAATGACAGGTTCACACATGACCTGAATAGGATTGAACAAAGAATCTTCAGAGTAGGTTCAAGCATGACCGGACCCCGGAATAAAAAGGTTCAATGACAGGTTCATACATGACCTGAATAGGATTGAACAAAGAATCTTCAGAGTAGGTTCAGGCGTGACCGGACCCCGGAATAAAAAGGTTCAATGACAGGTTCATACATGACCACAATAGGATTGAACAAAGAATCTTCAGAGTAGGTTCAAGCATGACCGGACCCCGGAATAAAAAGGTTCAATGACAGGTTCACACATGACCTGAATAGGATTGAACAAAGAATCTTCAGAGTAGGTTCAAGCATGACCGGACCCCGGAATAAAAAGATTCAATGACAGGTTCATACATGACCTGAATAGGATTGAACAAAGAATCTTCAGAGTAGGTTCAGGCGTGACCGGACCCCGGAATAAAAAGGTTCAATGACAGGTTCATACATGACCTGAATAGGATTGAACAAAGAATCTTCAGAGTAGGTTCAAGCATGACCGGACCCCGGAATAAAAAGGTTCAATGACAGGTTCATACATGACCTGAATAGGATTGAACAAAGAATCTTCAGAGTAGGTTCAAGCATGACCGGACCCCGGAATAAAAAGGTTCAATGACAGGTTCACACATGACCTGAATAGGATTGAACAAAGAATCTTCAGAGTAGGTTCAAGCATGACCGGACCCCGGAATAAAAAGGTTCAATGACAGGTTCATACATGACCTGAATAGGATTGAACAACGAATCTTCAGAGCAGGTTCAAGTATGACCGGACCCCGGAATAAAAGTTCAATAACAGGTTCATACATGACCTGAATAGGATTGAACAAAGAAATCTTCAGAGCAGGTTCAAGTATGACCGGACCCCGGAATAAAAAGGTTCAACAACAGGTTCATACATGACCTGAATAGGATTGAACAAAGAATCTTCAGAGCAGGTTCAAGTATGACCGGACCCCGGAATAAAAAGGTTCAACAACAGGTTCATACATGACCTGAATAGGATTGAACAAAGAATCTTCAGAGCAGGTTCAAGTATGACCTGACCCCGGAATAAAAACAATTGGACTCTGACCGTAAGCAATGGACTACAACCAGCTTTTAACGGATTTTGCCAACAACAATTGGACTTTGAAATGAGTTCTAGTAACAACTGAGCTTGGAATAATGCCTAGCAACAACTGATTTTTAGGAGACACCAATGAGTCTTGAAATAATTCCAGGGAATGACATAGGGGTTCTGGAACTTCGTCAGAATAAAAGTGACATGTCTGGGAATTCATCCGAGAGTAAAAGAAACAAATTCTGGAAATGCATCAAAATTACAAGTGATATTCCGGAAATACAACAGAATACAGACACATCTGGTAATACATCAAGGAAATTCTAGAAATACATCAGAATATAGACATATCAGAGAACACCTCAGATAGATGGTGAAACATCTGGAAATACATCAGACAAGTTATGGAAATTCATCAATAAACCAAGGAGTAATCCGGAAATTCATCGGATAATCCAAAAAGAAAATGAACCTTAATGGAAAATTTTTTAATAGGTGCCAACTGGGTTGGATTTGAAAATGACTGCAAAAACCGGATGATGGTTTAAGGATACCAAAGACAAGCTGGAATTAGAGGTCAAAGGATCTAGGATCGACAACAAGACCTGGGTCGATGCAAAATGAGCACGAAGTACATTTCGGCTATGCATGATTTGAATTCTTTTATGCATGATATATGAATGATCATGCTATGAGAATGCTGACACTTGAGTGGACTGGGAGTTGGTAAAGGCTTTTTATGGAAGCTCATGATTCCTCAACACCGAGAACTCAACCAAATATTTTATGATAGATGTTGTCAAAGGAGGATTCTATCCAGTTTGATGGCCACAGCTTAGCCAATGGATCCTTTTGGAGGATTAATGAATCGTGCTAGCATAATTTTCGGGCACTCGTCTTAAACTCAATAGTTGTTGACGTATGGCAGAATTTGTTTGAGCAGTTTGAAAGCACAAAGAAGGAGGTTCTGCCCCAGTTTGTGGCTCACCTTGCCCCAGTTTTGTTGGGTCTTTGGAAATGTTCACCTTGAAAAGGGGTTTGGAAACAACTTTCCATGAGACTACCTCGAGATGGCTTGCCCCAAGTGTTTGAAACTTGCAATGGTCTGAACTTGACTAACCAAATGTTGGAATGGTAGACTCTTGATTGATTGTCCTTTGGATAGCTGGACTCATTGAGCTCCGAGGTGGCTTGCCCCGAACTAAGTCTTGAAGCAAATTACTCTTGGCTAACTGAACCATGGAGTGATTGGACTTACTGAACTCTGAGGTGGCTTGCCCCAGTCTGATTCTTGAAACAGATTACTCTTGGCTAGATGATCCTTAGGGTGATTAGCTCGAATTAACGGATGCTCAAAGTGATTTTCCCCTGACTAAACTTCTTTCACTCCATCAAGTTCCTCAACTGTATTTGGCATTTCTTTGATGCTAAGTGTTGACTTGCAAATAAGATTGTTCATTCAAAAATGGTAATTTTAATGCAGTGTTTATGCAAAAATTTGAAATCAAAGTTTATTGATATGAACGGGTGAAATACAGTGAACGGGTCAATGATAAGAATACAATGGTGATCAAGTCATTCACAGTATGCAAGTTGGTGCTATCAAATGATTAACAAAAATCGTTTGGAGTCAAGTTAACACAAACTTGTTATAGTATGCTTTCAAAATAAACCCTGCCTCAATTAGGTCTTTTAAGGGTTGTAACGTGGTCTGGTTCACGGTTTTTTGAAACAAAAGGATATAAGGCTCAAAATTTATTTTTACCCACCCCTTCTTCTTGATGATCTCCAGTTCCTACGTTCAGTTAATTCAATACACGCATTCGACTTCCAAGAGGGTTCGAAGGTGTGATGAGGATTCAAGACGAATTTTTCTTGAAATGGCAGTCACCTTATTTTTTTGTTTTGTTGAGGGTTTTGGTGACCTCTTTTTGTTTTTCTTTGTCCCTTATTTTGCCTGGACCGCTTCTTTGAAGCTTTCGGTCCATCGGGATGCCCTGACTTTTGCCTAAGTCATTTTTGTGGTGTTTGACTTAGCGGACTTTTATTTTTTTATTTTTTAAAGGTATTGACTGTCACATTATTGGTGGATAAGGATCAACCAACACTAATTTTAGCTTTTCTTAACTTCTTCAACACTTCGACATGTGTGCGAAGGATAACACGTGGTTGAACCTAATTGGAGGGTGTTCATATGGACGATTTTTGAAAGATCGAATACATGATCAAAATATCTGAACACAACTACCCTGCCCCAGGTTAAGATTAAGGGTTTTAGATCCGAAATAAACACCAACTTCTAGGCTCAAAGTGGTTGTCTAGGGATTAACTCCTTATCACTCCAGTGTTTGGGGATTTGAAACAATGCCTTACATCATCGACAAGGTTTTACTCAAAAGCATACCACAACAATTTCAGGTGTTTCGTTTTCATCATCCTCCCTCCAATCTTTGTTAACACAACAGTTCGATAAACAAAAGTGAATGAGAGGAGTATTTTTGTTTTTTAACATAAATGAAAAACGAGTGAATACGAATGGATCAATTCAAAAGATGCATAAACATTTCATTAATCCTACCAATTCAAAGAAAACAACAATGCTTAAGAAGCAAATAACAGTCAACATGCAAGGAAACTACAAAAGAAATGCTGAAACAGCCAAATGATTGCCAGCTTTAGGGAATGACTTCTTCAATCTTGATCCATTAACTTAGGGGAACACCCTTTGAGATCTTCGCGCTTATCCGGTCGATGGGTTAACATTTACCACCAAGCTTCCTTCTTGAAAGGCTATGTACCTGTTGTCAATCAGCTGCTGTACTTTGGCTTTGAAAGCGTCACAGTCTTCAGTTGAGTGCCCTTCTGATCCGGCATGATATCCACATTTCTTAGTTGGGTTATACCCGGGTGGGTAAGGTTGTGGAACCGGTTTAAGAGACTTGGGAACCACCAACGAGTTTTGAATCAGAGGTTGTAGGAGTTGGCTGTATGTCATGAAGACCGGATGTTGAGGATCATTTTTCCTTTCCAAGTTACCTTGAGGCCTTTGCTGATTGTGATACCTCGGGCCTTGGGCTTGTTGATTTGGATGAGGGGTAAACCAGGATTGTTGGCAATGAAGACCAGAAGGTGGAGGTTGCTGGTACAACACTTTGGGCATTGCTAACTGCTCATTTTCAGCCACTTGAAAGTTGGGATCAACAAGCTTTTTGACATTGGCAGGATGATCTTCAAATTCTTTTCCTTCAGTCTCATCGTTGTACGCATGTCTCTTGGATTCACTACTCACTTCTCCTTTTCTTTCATTGGTTAGGGTCGCGACATTGGAAATCCAAGACGGTATCTCAATGCTCTTACCAGGAAACAATGATAGCTCACTAGCCATATCCCTGACATCTTCCTTGTGGTACAAAACCTTGAGGGGTATCAAGGGTCCTTTCCCTTTATCATTACTTGGCCCAGAGATCAAGGCATATGTACTTGAGACTTCCTCCTTGAGTGTTGGTGACCTTATGTCAATCAATCTTTGCAGCTTGAGCTTAAAACTCACGCATTCCTCGATGGAGTGCCCCATTGTTCCAGTATGGTATTCACACTTGATCTTCGGGTGATCTTCTTCAAAGACTAAGCTCTTCTTGTTAATCAGTCCTCGTACCAAATATTTTAGCGCACAGCAAGAATCTAGGTCATGTCCCAATGCCCCTTTATGGAATTCACATGTTGCATTTGGATTGTACCATGGCAGGTATGGTGACACAGGTGTGAGAGCTCGAGGGGTTACCAAAGTATTCTGGATCAGTAGCGGGTAAAGCTTGCTATATGGTACCGGAATCGAGTCATTGTGATCCTGGTTCTTCTTGCTCTGATTCTGATTTTTGTTTTGAACCTGACTTCGGTGATTTTGAGGAGGAATGGCCAGAGGATGTTGATGATGACGTCTTGAGGGAGGTCTATATATTGGTAAATGAGGAGTTGCCACATAGAATTTCCCTTGACCTGGGGTAACACCAGATGGATGTGGCGTAGTAGCTCTCTTTGTTGCAGCAGCGTATATTGGGTGACCCTCTCTTCCCAACAAGACTTGCACCGTTTCCAAGACCCATCTCATTTGGCTCTTCAAAAGATTGAGTTCCCCCTTCAGTGCTTCTTGGCCTTTCCTTAGCTCGTCCATCATCTCCTGAGACATGGTTCTTTGTTCTAAACGCGTGTTGAGAATCACTTTGCTTCACGGACAAAAGATGGATGAGTTTTTTTTGGTAATTTGTCTGGAGAATGACATGCATTATGATGCGATGCAAATGCAATGAATGAATGCAATGCAAGCCATGCATATTTGTGTTTTTTCTTTAATACACGGGTTCAAAAGTCCGAGGTACTGATAAATCTGATTGTTTTCCAAGAATAGGTTCTCACCGGGTAAGATCTAAGGTTTTGTTACAAAGGATTCCCAGAGTCATTGATTCACAAGAATGTTTGACGCTTACAGGAAATACTTCCCGGTCGTCAACTCCATCGAGGGAATCTATTCTGGGTGAGGTTCTCGTACCGACCCTTACGAAGTATACACCTCGCGAGTCCGTACTACGCAACCATCGACTGGGTTCTAGACAGGGTACTCAGAGTCATGGATTCAAAAGACTGTTTGACGCTTACGGAAAATACTTTCCGGTCATCAACTCCATCTAGGGAATCTATTCTGAGCGAGGTTCTCGTATCGATCCTTACGAAGTATTCACCTCGGGAATCCATACTACGCAACCATCATTTCTAGTTGGCCAAAGGTTTAATGTTCTAAAAGGTCCTTAGAGTCATGGACTCCTTTGAAACATCGACGCTTACGAGGTATACACCTCGGGCGACAATATTTACAAAAGAATCTACTCTAAGTGAGGTTCTCGTACCGACCCTTACGAAGTATTCACCTCGGGAGTCCGTACTACTCAACCATCGTCCTATCTTATGTTTTTTCACTCTAGACTCGGGTGTAGAGTCTTTCCCACATGGTTTGCAATCAAATACCCAAGTACCAACAATCGCAATAGAACCAATATACAACATATATCAATATAGTAATAAAGATAAATAAAAGCAATAAATAAGGGAAAAGCCATAAAATTAAACAAACAAAGGCACACAAACGTCCTAACTAGGCTTGACTCGCTTAGGGTTTAGTTTCCCCAGCAGAGTCGCCATCTGTCGCACCTCGAAAAAATGGGGATACGACCTCAAAGCGAAGCGCGATCGCACGCTCGCAATGATGGACTGAACAGAGTCGCCATCGAACTTTATTTATTCCTAAAAAGGAAAGGGGAAATATCGATAAAACCCAAGACAAAAGAAAGGATAAGATATGGTCATCGCAACCAATATCCGGGTTCGGGAGTCGATTACGCAAGGGGAAGGTATTAGCACCCCTCACGTCCGTTGTACTCAACGGGAACCATTAGGTCAGTTGTGTGCGTTAATGTTAGTTTGAAATGTTAGGCTTTCCAGTTTATTAGGTGGGAGAAGAAAGAAAAGAAGAGAGAAGAAATGTTTTTGGATTTTTGATGAAGGACTAAACCTAAGTTTTTTATTAGTGGGCCTGACAAGATTTAAAAATCCTGCTCCTACGTATCTCAAAAGAGAAGTCAAGGCTTACGTAGTTCTGGGTAGAAAAATGTTTGTTTGTTGGTCGATTTTAGCGAAAGCTATATTGTATTAATCGACAAAAAACATCGTTTTACCCAAAACAGATGAGGAGTGGACGCGTACCACACATCGAACGGATTTATAAATCTACATTCGGAAAAGCGTCATTTATCTCTACTCAACAATCGTGGCCGAAACATTGTTTTGTATCACTTAAGACAATATATCTTTCATTTATGAAAAAGGTTTTTGATTAATCGCACGGCGGCGAGAAAAAGAGTTTGATTGGCTGGATGTATTTTGAGTGATGGCGAGAACTTGGATGAGCGAGATATACATCTCGAATCCTAGCCTCAGGAGTGCATGGTATACACCATGTTCCATTTCCATCTTTATTGAAAGAGGTTAAGATAGGAATTAGGTATTTTTGGAGTTTGATTGAGAAAGGGTTTGAAGAAACCGCATTGACAATTTTAGGCGATGGCGAGAGTTAAGATTGGCGAGGCATACGTCTCGAATCTTAACCTCAGGAGTGCATGGTATACACCATGTTCCATTTCCACCTTTATTGAGAAAGTGTTAAATAAGAATTAGGTATTTTGAGTTTTGTTGTGAAAATGACTTGACCTAGATCAAGTATTGATGGACGTTTGAGAAATTTGAATGAGTGTTCGAGAAGACAAAGTGGATGAATTTGGATGATGGCGAGAACTAGGATTGGCGAGATATACATCTCGAATCTTAGTCTCAGGAGTGCGCGGTATACACCACGTTCCATTTCCTTCTTTATTGAAAAAAAGTCTTGGATATGAATTAATATTTTTTTTGAGTTTTTATTATGAAAAATGGCTTGACGTTGGATCAAGCATTTGATGAAGTCTTGAAATGGGATGGAATAGGAGGGAGAAATGAGTTGGTTCGTTTATTGAGAAAGTACTCGACGTTGGATCGAGTCATATTTTTTGTATTTTTAAAATTTGTTGATTTTATTCTTGTGTTAGTAGCTAATTAAACAACCAAACAATAAAAGAAATAAAAAGTACAAAATTATTACACATTGGGGAGTGGGGTACATTTGTCAAATGGGGGTTAAAAAAATCACGAAATAATTAAATCGGAACCAACAAATAATGCATGAGTGTCAGTGCAAGAGAACCGACTCATTGTAAGAAAGCCCAAGAGTAAGCTATGTGAGGTCGACGGCGATGCTTAAAAAGCAATCGACTTACAAGGGTGTGAAAAAGGGGCTCGATATTAAATCGAGAAAAGTATGATTTTTTAGTTTTAAAATGGTGTCGAATGCATGATGCAATTAATAAAGAAGCATGGACATAAAAAAAAATATTACAAGAAACAAAATACTAAAAGACAATGAAATACTAGAAAAATGAAATGCTAAAAAGAAATGAAATACTAGAAAAAAAAATATACTAAAAATGCTATCTACGAGTATCGAACCCACTCCTCTTGAGACTATGGAACTACCCCCTCTCCGCCAGACCACCTACTAACTGACTGATAATTTACTACTAACTTAAATATACAAACTAATGTAAATTAAAAGTAAGAATTAAAAAACTAATTAAAACTAAGAGCAAGGAGTCTGTTACACTTCCAATTAAATGGTGAAGAAAAAACAAAACCCAGCCGCCTGGCTGTTGGGTTTTCAAACAAGAGACTTTAATAAGTGGGAACCAACACAGCATACTAACAGACCCTATCAATGAACAGGTTTGGGAAGACTAAAAAAAAATTTAGTTTTAACTGCTTTAATGTTTATTGTTTTTTCTAAAAAAGAAATGACATAAATAAAAAGGAAAAAGGGAGATGTACAGTGACAGAAAGGGAAACCATTCGCGTTTCCCTCATCATCTCCGACCTCATCACTTCACTCGCTCTCTCAACCTCAACGCCACTCTCCACTTCTCTCAAACTTGCTCACTCTAACCCAAAGAAACCTTCTCTCTCATCTCTTCGTCCCCCATCATTCTCTCAAAATACAGTCTCACTCACAATCGAGTTTCTCTTTCCCATGCGCAAACAATCCATCCCCAATCGCTCACATCTCACTCAATCTCCCGAAATGATGCAAGAATCCATGGCTAAAACGGAAAGGGCTCACCTTCGGCGGTGGCGACAACTCGGGTAAGGGTTGAATCTTATCCCTTCGCCTCTTCCAAAAAAAAGTCTGGTTTCGCTTTGATCTTGCCTTAATTTTAGGATTAGGGTTCTTGTGGTATTTTGGCCGCCTCCCTCTCTCACTTTTTCGTTTTTTTTTAAAATTAGGGTATCTGTGTTTTTTTTTCGCCGCTAACTCCTTCTTCTGATTGATTCACTCTCTTCTATTTATGCCACGGATTAGGGTTTCAAAAGTGATGCTCAATGGTCCAATGGAGAATGTTTCAGGATTGCTTTTGGATGCTCAGAATTGGAGTTTAGCCTGTTTGATGATTGGACTCAGAAAGGTAATCTGGGTTTATGCTTTTCCCTCTGGCTTTTGTCTTAATTCTATTTCGGGTATTTTTTTGAATTTTACTGGCTTGGTAAATTAATTTCTTACTGCAGTGAAACTCTTGTATGAGGAAGGTTGTGGATTCTGTGTACCAGCACGAAATTGCTCTATTGACTTTTTCAACTGATGCAATTTTTCAACACATTGTGAAACACGGACTGCTTCTGACCTTAGATTGCTCAACCCACTAGCAAGTTTAACAACTTGAGAAGCTCCTGGCTGTTCTGAGATAGTATGCATTTGGCCTCGAAATGTCCTGCAGGTTAACCTGCTCTGATTTGAAATGCAGGGTTTTGTAGGCTTGCTGCATAAGGTGATTGAGGTCTGCAATTGGCCAAATTCTATTTGGTATTGTGCTAACCGATTTTTGTAGGTTGTTGCAGGATTGAATCATGTTGAATGCTGCAGATGTTGCTGGTGCCTCGGCATTACAGGTCGGGCATTTGTTGGTGCAGTAGGCTGGACAGGTGGGGGGAAGATTTCACCTGTAAATCCCTGTGAGTTGGCCGTGAAGTCACAGGCAATGGAAGTATCGGTGGCTGGGATTCAACAGCGACAGACACAGGTGGCTCTGGAGGTAAAGTTGATAATACCGGAACTACTTCAACATCCTTAGGTGCTGTTTGTGAAGGCTTGAGGTAAGTGGTTCTTCAGGAAGTTGGATTGTTCACAACATGATTTTCTAAATGCATTTACAACCTCTGGTTTTTTCACTTGACTGCCATATTCATCTTCTGTTTTTCCTTTCCGATATGCACCGAATATTTGATGATGATGACGCATTGGTGTTTGCTTGGTTTCGACCGAAATTAACTGCTAATCTTGGATTAATGGACTGTTGTGATGCTGAAATTTTGCAGGAACAAAGGTTGCATCAATAAAACAGTGGCTTTCCACTTGATTTGATAAGTTCCAGAAAAGAATGGGGGCGACCTCCTTGGTATGAATAGTGCGTAGGTTCTTCTCATGGTTAAAGACAAAATCCTTTTTTATATTTTCGAACTTCACTTGTTTGAGCATGTTGGTGGGAAACTGGTACAGTCTGGCGTTGGAGACATTCATCTTGAGATTGTTTGTGTGATAGAATAGGATTACTTATCTTGAGAGGTAACCTTTTGCATCTGTTCCATGATAGGTCTTTCTTGCTTCAGCATCTATTTCAGGTGACACCGTAGCAGCAATACTCCGACATGAATTTCGGGCTGTGGCGGCTAGAAGCATTGCAGAATTGGCATGGCTTCGGGATGGAGAGAATAGCATTTGGAAGAAGTTCTACATTGTGATTAGCAGATAGTTTACCAGCTTTTCTTTCATCATTATGTAAAACAACAACTGTATACAATCATGTCATAATTATATACAAGTCATAGGCTTACAGTTGAAATGACCCCAAAAGGGGTTTGCAAAATCAAAATGTTGTCTAGATTTGGAGCTCTGTGGTAAGGACAGTTATGAAACCATTTTTGTTATTGTCTCTCCATTTTTCGAACAATGCAAATCCATACGGTAACCGCCTTTCATGCACACATGGCATGGAAATAAGTGGAGCATTTGTAGCACGGTGTGCAGGAACCGTGAATTTGCTTGCAAATAACACAGGTTTTCACAAAAGAAATTGGTGGGATACTAAGAATTCCCAAAGCAGGTTCCATCTTCAACAGATAAAATCAAATGTCCAATTGAGATAAGCACTACCAACATTTGATCATCTAACCATGCCAACCCTATAGTCGTCCCGACGAGAGACCATTCTCCAATACTTTCAATTTTATTTCAACAAATCATGCAACCTGACCTTTCCGCCCCCAAACAAATACAAGCGACGAAACTCTTTCAACAACTCTGGCCGACACATTTTCAGCAGAAACTACATGTTTGTGGCATGTGCTATTTTGATTTTGAAATGTACTATGGATATAAAATGGATTTTTTAGAAATAATCCAAGACTAATTTTAAATATCAAATTAAATAATAATAAAAAAAAAGTAGAAAAACCCAATTAAAATCAAATTAATCCAATAATTTGTTAAAATTACTTTTGACATCAATTCTAACATCTATTTGAAAATCAAAATCAATTAGAGTTTTGAATCATTAGTAAAAATAACAATTAAAATTAAATTGAAATTTGGGAATTAACTTAATTTGAAATAAAAATCAAAAATTGAAAAATTACAAAAGTCAAATGATTAAAATCCATTTTATAGTCAAAAGCACCATGATCAAAAAGGCATAGACAATGATCAATGTGTAACAAAAAAATATGGAGTTGGGAATGAATGTATGCAAATGAATTTCAGGCCAAGTGCCAAATAAAAATGAAAAAATGGAAAAAAATTCAGGGTCAAAATCGGGGTATGACAACCCCTAAATTTTTCCAAAAATTGCAAATAAGTTCCAAATAAATTTCAAATTTTACAAATTAGTCTTTTTAAATTTTTAAATTTTGCAAATTGGTCCATATTTTTTATATTTTAAATTTGGCTTAAAGTTTTTAAAATTTATGAAAATAACCCTAAAAATTTAACAATGAATCGTATTAATACTCCGTCCAAACAAATTTTTTTAAAATAAATGAATTTCAATTGAATCATTTAAATTGCTTAGAATTTTAAATTCCTTAAAAGTTCTCAATTACCTCACCCAAACACACTCTTAGAGTTATCTAAGGGGATTGAGAAACACTTCTAAACACCCTGAACTTCTGCGATTCATATATAGACAGTTGGAGAGATTGTGAAACACTTAGGTAGAAAAAAAGTTTATTCTTGAAAACTTGGGTGACTATTTTCTTGTAACTCATTTGTAATAGTTTGCAATAACTCTTGGAAGTATAGTGAATCAGAGAGATGATCTCTCCCCCAGAGTAGATCGTTTGATCGAATTAGGTAAACAAGATATTTTATTTTTATTCTTTCATATTCTTTTACCAAGTAAAGATAAAGACAATGTTCTACTCATGTTGAGATCACTACATAGATCCTTTGAGCACTTTAAGGATTCGTTTTTCATGGTAAGGAATGTACTATTACTTTGGATGAAGTTCATACGACCGTGAGATCCAAAAAACTTTCAAAGGTGGAAGATTTGAATATTGACGATAGTGGTGAAAGCTTGAGTGTCAAAAGAAAAGGAAGTTAGCGTAAAAGGGATGTCCAAATCAAAGAGGTTTGACAAGTTAAGGTTTAAATGTTTTATTTGACATAAAATAGGTCACTTCATGAGAGATTATACTAGGAAGAGGGGTAATGATGATTCTGTTCAGATTGCAATTGTCTCATATTATGATAGTTATGAGAGTGTGAGTGCATGATGGTGTCGACTTTGAAGACTATAGACAGATGGGTCATGGGCTCAAATTTCTCTTATCACATGTGTCCAAGAAAATAATACTTTGAGACATTGAAGCTGAAATTGAAGGTTGAGTAGTTCACTTTAGTGACAACAAGGTACGCAAGAGATCATGGTATTGGTATGGTCAAAATTAAAATGTTTGATGATCATAAATTTCTTCTTCACAACTTGACATATGGTCCAAAGCTCAAGTGAAATCTATTATTCATAAGAGTGTTTAATGATCTAGACTATTGCACTAGAAATGGACATGAAATGTTGAATATTTCACACGGTGAAATGATAATAGCTAAAGGATCTAAACTATGTGTCTTATATATTTCATAAGGTTCCAATGTTGTTCGTTCATCATTTTCTAGTGACGACTTTCATGAAAAGAACAAACCTATTGGATTTGAGGTTAAGGCATTGTAGATGCTTGAAGGTATAACACTTTAATGAATTTTTCAGAAGACAATGGATAAAAATGCATTTGACTGTTGAGTTATCAAGGAGTTTCGTGGGTAAGTCTGGTACCAAAACAACTTAATTGATCGACATGTATTAATTTACAAGAATAGACTTCCAAAAACTTATGGAGGTTTCAAATAGGAAAACTGTAAACTACCCAATTTTGAAGGTCGTCAAACATTTCTTATTTATCAAATCAAGTCAACTTAACTTTACGATAAAGTTATGGATTATATCTTCAATAGTTATCCAAGAGCTACAAAAGGTTATGAGATTTAAGGAGTGAAACCTGGAGGATCTAAGTTCATCAGTCATAGATGTATTACTTTTAGTGAGTTTTATTAGGGGAAGAATATTGGACATATGACTCCATACACAAGAGGGGGGTGAATTGTGGAAGTTTGAAAATTAATTATTTAAAACAAAATCATTTAAGAAATCAGAGTTTAAAACAATTTTATAAACCAATTAAAAACATGTAGAAGAAATTCAAAGTAAGGACAAATAACTGGAAAATAAAAGAGATAAAGGAAGAGAAATAACACCAGAGAATTATACAATTTCTGCCAAAAAGACATAATCATGTTCCTAAGAATTAATCTTGAGAGTATCCATTATGCTTGAGTGCTTTAGAAGGTTATGACCACAAACTCACTTATTCAAGGAAATGAAGTTTCAGTCGAACTTCTAACTAAAGAAGGAATAGAGCTTGAAGCAGGTAGTCTCTAAACCAAATAGAGAACAAAACCTAAAATGGTAAGTCTCCAAACCAAACATCGAACAAATTTGGAAGTAGTTAGTCTTTAAACCAAATAGAAATTTTGCACAAACTTATCTTAAACCAATACAAAGTTTTGAGTTGGCTATCCTCCGAACCAAAAAGTGGTTTTATATAGGCTGACCGCAAACCAAATTGAGATTTATACTAGGCTGATCTTGAATCTACTAAGTTTTTATACTAAGGTGAACTTAGAAACCAAGTGATATTTTATACCAGGTTGATATCGAACTGATAGTGCTTTTAACCTGGCTGAGCTCAAGAAACGTTGTGGAGATTTTCACCGGCTGATCTTCACGAATCAAAAGAGAGCATTTCTTCAATGACGAGGGTTATGAACCAAACACATACTAAGACAATCCTTTAATACAAACAAAGATTTTAATTAGTTTAGCTCGGAACCAGAATATCATCTTCCTATGGAAGAATTATTTACTCAAGTTAAAATATCCTCTTGGTAAATTTACAATTGTGCCCTCACCCAGAATAATATTTCTCACAAGACTCAACAACACTCTCAGAGCATTATGGCTAAAATATGTGAGAAAATATATATTGTTTAGAGAGGTGATGAGAGAAATGAAAAGTGAGGTTTTTTACGTTTTCTGGATATGAAATAGTGATAGAGAAGCTCTTTATATATAGACCAAGGCGTGGTATAAGTTTCGAAATAATCCATGGGGATTTTATATAATTGTATATTTGATGTTTGTATATTTGTTGTATGGTATAATATGCTTGTTGTGCTTGGTGATCTCTGAGTGGTGAGATAAGTTATAACTCGAACTTGAGTGCAATTAAGATAAGAGGATGGTATAGTCATGTTTGACTTGTGTGGAGTAGCCCTTAACAAGTTGGTTTAAAATCGATCTACTCAGTGGAGACCCTTTTGGAGTTATGAATTTCACACAAGTTATTTGTGGCTAGGCATTACTATCTCTGATTTGGGGTCCGAGAAGCTGAGGACCGTAGAACATTTAACCTCTCTTGGCCTATTTAGGACGTAGTGAGGAGACTTTTTAAGTGTAGACTTGACAACAGTTGTTACGCGATACTACACTCACACGAGTTTCTCTTGAGAATATTATGGGTTGATGAGTCAGTCATCCTAACCTATAATATCCAATAGATGGAATTAAGACTCTAGGAACTTTTTAGAACATGATCTATAGGTTTTTATCCTTAGTTCACTCCTTTGGGATGGTCCTTACCCAGACTCCAAGCTCGTGACTCACAACAAAGCCTTGATTCTTGGTTGATCCAATCAAGTCTTGTCAATATCAATGGAACTTGGGTGTTGATAAGGTGAAGACCATAATCCACCAAAATGGATGATTGATCTTGACAATGGATTGATTCATCCCTTGACCTTTGTTTGTTTGCCTTATGTTTGATCCCTTATTTGTGATTGTTGCATTCATGCATTCATGCACATCATGACATTCATCACACAAAAATTTCAAGGAACTGAGGTCTTATTTGCAAATATTTTCAGACCATGGATTATGGACGAAGGAGCACTAAGAAGTACAGTTTCAGATGTCCCGACTTAAAAGAGTTAAGGAAGCTAGCATATTTTATATTAGATCCCTTGGACTTCAAGAAACGTCATGGGAAGCTTCTGTCTATCTTATTCGCTGATGCGGTTGAAGGACTTCTGAGTGTATTGATTCAGTTCTATGATCCTCTATATTGCTGCTTCACTTTCCCTGATTATCAGCTTGTGCCTACGTTGGAGGAGTATGCCCATCTCTTGGGAATACCTATTTCTGACAAAGTAACTTTTAGTGGATTGGAAAAGATTCCCAGATCTCATATTATTGCTGAAGCCCTTCATTGAAGTAGTCTGAGATAGAGGCTCATTGAGTGAAGAAATGAGGGTTGTTTGGATTAACTTTTGAGTTCCTCATCAAGGAATCCACTGCCTTTGCTCAAGCCGGTAATGTGGATGCTTTCCAAGCCATCTTTGTGTTGCTCATCTATGGTTTGGCTTTGTTCCCTAACATTGACAGTTTTGTTGATGTTAATGCCATTAGAATTTTCTTGATTGGGAATCTTGTGCCTACCTTGTTAAGTGATATGTACTTATCTTTGCCTCAGACGCCTGCTTTTGTAGAGAACAAACAATGTTTAAGGTGGACTCAGAGACTTATGTCTCTCACAAATTGTAGGTGTTTAATTGGCTGCATTATATGGTAAAACACTAGCTGGATTCTAATGTCTTGACTGATGTCATGACATGGTGTGTATGTGTGACTGCATTGTAGGTTAGAATATCTAACTGTACTCTGATGTCTTGACTGATGTCATGACACACTTGAGTAGTTACTGCAGGATTAGCTAATATAGGATTTATTGAATGTCAAACTGGATGTTGTGACATTCATCCCTGTCAGCAGATACTGAGGAATAGAACAGTTGGTGTTCTGTTAGAGCTCAGTATTCATTTGCAGTCTGGTTATCAAGGAAAAACCAGACTTGGCATAAGGCCTACTATATGAATGTCAAACTGGATGTTATGACATTCATCATGGACAGTATATACTGAATAATAGACAGAGTGGTGTTCTGCTACACTTCAATATGTTTCTTAGTCTGTTCTTCAAGAGGATAACAGAACTGACTTAAGGCCAAATGTGTAAATGTCAAATTGGATACTTTGACATTTATTAATGTAAGCTGTTACTGTAGTATGGTCATTTTGGTCATGTACAGGTCAGCAAAATTGTACAGTCTGTTTTCTGGAAAAACAGACTCACTGCTGTATTTTTGTGAGTCTTGTATTAGACATATCTTGTAAGCAAAGCCATTATCACGTAGATGATTGCTTTGGCATAGGGTGTTCATTGAGTTGTAAGTGTTGTGTCGCTCAAAGCTTTTAAGCGTGAGTGCTGAGTATCTTGATTAAAGCTGTAAAGCACAATCAAGAGTTGTTTGAAGTGTGACTTCAAAGTTGTCTTTAATATTGATTAAAGGTAGTAATCACTGAGGTGATTGAGGGGGAGTGAGTAGGAACTCTGATCTTAGTGTAAGATTGAAATTGCATTGGGTAGAGATTAAGTGAGAAGTTGTAAACAGGTGAGTTTAGCTTTGAATTAATACTACTGATAGTGGATTTCCTCCCTGGCTTGGTAGCCCCCAGATGTAGGTCATGTTGGACTGAACTGGGTAAACAATTACTTGTGTTATTTACTGCACTTACTTTTAAGTTCTGCATAATTCTTGTCTGTGCAGAATTGGATGTCATAACAACCCGTGTGACATCTAAAGTCTGATAACTAGAATTTCAATTGGCATCAGAGCAGGCACCCTGCCTGTGAATTTCTGGGTGAGATCTAGGGAAGTTACTTTCTAGTACCATGGACAAGGATATAGGACACTCAAATAGACCATCCATGTTGGATGGCTCTAATTATGATGACTGGAAGCCTTGTATGATAGCCTTCTTAAGGTCTCTAGATAGCAAAGTCTGGAGAGCTGTCAACAAAGGATGGGAACATCCAACGAAGACAGGTGAAGATGGAGTCAGTGTGCAGATTCTTGAAGAAGAGTGGGACAAGGAGCAAGAGGCATTAGCTCTTGGAAATTCCAAGGCCTTGAATGCATTGTTCAATGGAATCAGTAAGAACATCTTCAGGCTGGTGCACCACTATGAACTAGCTAAGGAAGTTTGGGATACCCTCAAGGTAACTCATGAAGGTACTTCTAAGGTGAAGATGTCCAAACTTCAGATGCTGACCACCAAGTTTGAAAATCTGAGGATGAAAGAGGATGAGACTATTCATGACTTTCACATGAATATTCTTGAAATTGCAAACACCTCTGGTGGACTAGGTGAGAAAATGGCTGAAGAGAAACTTGTAAGAAAGATTCTCAGGTCCTTGCCTAAGAGATTTGCTATGAAGGTCACAGCCATAGAGGAGGCGCAGGACATCTGGAATATGAAGGTGGATGAGCTCATTGGTTCTCTCCAAACCTTTGAAATGGGCTTGTGTGAGAATGCTGAAAAGAAGAACAAAAGCGTAGCTTTTTTATCTAATGCTGAAGAAGAGTCAGAAGCAGGATATACTGAAGGTGATGAAAGTATATCAGAAGCCTTAGCCATGCTTGGGAGACAGTTCAACAAGTTCGTGAAGAAGATTGATCAAAGAGGGAGACCTAATGTCAAGAACATCCCGTCTGACATCAGGAAAAGATCAACTTCTGAAGAAAAGTTCAACCAAGGCAAGGGAATCCAGTGTCATGGTTGTGAAGGGTATGGACACGTCAGAGCTGAATGTCCTACTTATCTCAAGATGCAAAAGAAGGAGCTAACTATCACATGGTCTGAAGGAGATTCTGAAAGTGAATCTGAAGGAGAATCTGCCAAACATGTCACTGCACTAACCAGTGTTTGTGCCTCTGATGATGACTCAAGTGCAGATGAACTGACCTTTGATGAACTTGCTGCAGCCTATAAGAAGCTGTGTACCACCAGTGCAGAAGTCCGTGCACAAGGAGAAAAGCAGAAGAAACTCATCAAGGAACTGGAAGATGAGAGACAGAAGCATCTGACAGCCATAGAGGGTCTAAATGGTGAGATAACCTTGCTGACCTCCAAGCTGAATCAGATGACTAAATCCATCAGAATGATGAACAAGGGAACTGACACCTTGGAAGAGATTCTAAAGGTGGGACAACAGTCTGGAACCAAATCTGGCCTAGGATTTGGGAAAAGATCCTCAGCTGAACACAAACGCCCAAAGGCTAAAGTTCAGAAGTTCAAGCGGAAGTCAAAGCCAATGTCTCAACATCGGGGAACTAGGATGAATAATCATCAGAAGAGGAAATACCAGGAGTGGAGGTGTCACCACTGTGGTAGGCTTGGACATATAAAAGCCTTCTGTTACTGGCTTCATGGTTTCCCTAACCAAGCCTCGCATGTCAGGCCTAAGCATAAGACATATAAGTGCTATATCCCCATCAAGAAGCAACAATGGTATGCTAGGTTAGCACACACAGCTCTAAGGGCTTCTACCAGAGAAGACTGGTACTTTGACAGTGGATGCTCAAGACATATGACTGATATGGAAAATCTACTGGTGGATATTCAACCTCACACTACCAGCTATGTGACCTTTGGTGATGGTGCCAAAGGAAAAATAAAAGGTGTGGGTAAGCTGGACTGCTCTGGAGTTCCAAAACTGAATAATGTGTTGTTAGTAAGAGGACTAACTGCAAACCTCATCAGCATAAGCCAGCTGTGTGATCAAGGGTTCCATGTTCAGTTTACTAAGGAGCTATGCATTGTGACAAATGGTGACAATCAAGAAGTTATGAGAGGAACCAGGTCCAAAGATAACTGTTATCTATGGGAACCTAAAGTCTCTAACTTTTCCACAATATGCTCCTCAGCCAAGGAAGAACAGGAGGTGAAGCTGTGGCATAGACGTCTTGGACATCTCCACTTACGGGGAATGAAGAAGATTATATCCAAGGAAGCAGTCAGAGGAATTCCAAAGCTGCTTATTGATGAAGGAAGAGTATGTGGAGAATGCCAGGTGGGCAAGCAAACCAAGATGTCACATCCGAAGCTAGGACATCCTACAACCTCCAGAGTTCTGGAACTGTTGCACATGGACTTAATGGGACCTATGCAGGTTGAAAGTCTTGGTGGGAAGAGATATGCTTACGTGGTGGTTGATGACCATTCCAGATACACGTGGATAAGCTTCATCAGAGAAAAGTCAGATACATTTGATGTCTTCAAAGACCCTTGCATAAGACTTCAAAGGGAAAAGGACAGTTGTGTGGTCCGGATTAGGAGTGATCATGGTACAAAGTTCAAGAATTCCAAGTTTGATGAGTTTTGCTCATCTGAAGGAATAAGTCATGAGTTCTCCTCCCCTATAACTCCCCAATAGAATGGGATAGTTGAAAGAAAAAATAGAACTATTCAAGAATCTTCCAGAGCAATGATTCATGCAAAGAAGCTCCCCATGCACTTTTGGGCTGAAGCAATGAATACCGCGTGCTATGTTCACAACAGAGTTACCTTGAGAAAAGGAACCTCCTCCACTCTATATGAAATATGGAAAGGCAGAAAACCCACACTGAAGTACTTTCATATCTTTGGAAGTAAATGCTACATTCTCACAGATCGTGAACAGAGAAGGAAGCTGGATCCCAAAGGTGATGAGGGTATATTTCTAGGATACTCCACTAACAGCAGAGCCTACAGAGTGTTCAACTACAGGACCAATGTCCTGATGGAATCCATAAATGTTATTGTGGATGATAAAGAGGAAGGAATCGATGTCACAGAGGATGTTGAAACATTCCTTGACAGTTCAACTGACATTCCAGTCAAGTCTGAAGAAGTACAGGAACCTCCTCCTGAATGTGAAGTAGATGCAATCACCAAAATGCCATCTATCAGAATTCAGAAAGACCACCCTAAAGACCTTATCATAGGGGATCCTAATAGTGGTGTGACTACCAGGTCACGGGGAATAAGCTCAAATTCCTGCTTTGTATCCAAGGTTGAACCAAAGAATGTGAAAGAAGCCCTGAATGACGAATACTGGATCAATGCCATGCAAGAGGAACTTGAGCAGTTCAAAAGGAATGAAGTATGGGATCTGGTTCCAAGACCTGAAGGGACCAACATCATTGGTACCAAGTGGATCTACAAAAACAAATCTGATGAGAAAGGAGTAATTACTAGGAATAAAGCAAGACTAGTAGCTCAAGGATACACTCAAGTTGAAGGGGTGGATTTTGATGAGACATTTGCTCCTGTTGCTAGGCTTGAGTCCATCAGATTGCTGTTAGGGGTAGCATGCATTCTGAAGTTTAAACTATTCCAAATGGATGTGAAGAGTGCATTCTTGAATGGCTACTTGAATGAAGAAGTCTATGTGGAACAACCTAAAGGGTTCTGTGATCCTAACCAACCTAAGCATGTATACATGTTGAGGAAAGCCTTGTATGGGTTGAAACAAGCACCTAGAGCATGGTATGAAAGGTTGACTGAATTTCTGACCTCAAATGGATACAGAAAAGGTGGAATAGATAAAACCTTGTTTGTGAAGGATGAAGACGGCAAAATCATGATTGCTCAAATCTATGTGGATGATATAGTCTTTGGTGGTATGTCAGAACAAATGGTAACACATTTTGTTCAACAGATGCAATCTGAGTTTGAAATGAGTCTGGTTGGGGAACTAACCTACTTTCTTGGAATGCAAGTCAACCAAATGGAGGACTCTATGTTTCTCTCCCAAAGCAAGTATGCCAAAAACATCGTTAATAAGTTTGGTATGGATAATGCTAGGCACAAAAGGACTCCTGCTCCTACTCACCTGAAGTTAACCAAAGATGATGGAGGGCCTAGTGTTGATCAATGCTTGTATAGAAGCATGATAGGCAGTCTACTATATCTAACTGCAAGTAGACCTGACATTTCTTATGCAGTTGGAGTGTGTACGAGATACCAAGCAGAGCCTAAGGTGAGCCACTTGAATCAAGTCAAACGGATTCTCAAGTACATCAATGGGACTTGTGACTATGGGATGCTGTACTCACATGGGTCTGAGCCCGTCCTATTTGGGTACTGTGATGCTGACTGGGCTGGAAGTGCTGATGACAGAAAAAGCACATCAGGAGGATGTTTCTTCTTGGGAGACAATCTCATATCTTGGTTCAGCAAGAAGCAGAACTGTGTATCCCTGTCCACTGCAGAGGCTGAATACATAGCTGCTGGAAGCAGTTGTTCCCAACTGGTGTGGATGAAACAGATGCTCACTGAGTACAATGTCACTCAAAATGTCATGACATTATTCTGTGATAATCTCAGTGCCATCAATATTTCCAAGAATCCCATCCAACACAGCAGGACCAAACATATTGATATTAGACATCACTTTATCAGAGATCTGGTGGAAGACAAGGTGATTACTTTGGAACATGTAGCCACTGAACTGCAACTGGCTGACATATTTACAAAGGCTCTGGATGCTACTCAGTTTGAAAATTTAAGGGGCAAACTGGGAATATGTCTCTCTGAGACCTTATAGCAACCAATGATGTTTGGAATGTATTTATTGGAACTATGTTCTGATTGGTCAACAGATCATAGCTATACCACTTGCAACAAGTGTGGCAACAAGAGGGTAAGGAGACACCCTAACATGAGAAGGTCTATGCACCTGCAGGAATTCAAGGACGTTGTTCATGCAGGAGTGGTTCTGGATGTCAGAAACAAAGTCATGGCATCTGATATGGCTGTACCAACAGTAAAGCAAAAGTGGGTGATTACTTGATCAAAGCTGTGAAGCAAGATCAAGTGGGTGCTAACTTGGTTGAAACTGTGAAGTAAAACCAAGTCTGTAAGTCTGTCATTTGTTTCTGTTTATGTTGTTGGCTTTGGCAACATTTCTGACAAAAAGGGGGAGTAACAGGTGATACCCCAGACAACAGATTGGTCTGTCAAAAACAGACGTCTCCCCTGCAGCTGATGTGTGTTGAAGTTTTTATTTAACTTTTGTACCTCTGTATGTGTGTTGTGGATGTGTGCTGCAATTAGAAGTTTTTACTTAACTTCTGTATGTGTGCTGTAATGTGAAGTTTTACTTAACTTCCTTGTGTGTGAGTGTGCTGCCACTCTGAGTGTATTAGCTAGGTTATTTCCTGCTAGATGTGTGATTCCGCTGCTATGAACTCTGTTATGGGGATCAAAGTGTTTTAGCCAAAAATTTGCCAAAGGGGGAGTTTGTAGGTGTTTAATTGGCTGCATTATATGGTAAAACACTAGCTGGATTCTAATGTCTTGACTGATGTCATGACATGGTGTGTATGTGTGACTGCATTGTAGGTTAGAATATCTAACTGTACTCTGATGTCTTGACTGATGTCATGACACACTTGAGTAGTTACTGCAGGATTAGCTAATACAGGATTTATTGAATGTCAAACTGGATGTTGTGACATTCATCCCTGTCAGCAGATACTGAGGAATAGAACAGTTGGTGTTCTGTTAGAGCTCAGTATTCATTTGCAGTCTGGTTATCAAGGAAAAACCAGACCTGGCATAAGGCCTACTATATGAATGTCAAACTGGATGTTATGACATTCATCATGGACAATATATACTAAATAATAGACAGAGTGGTGTTCTGCTACACTTCAGTATGTTTCTTAGTCTGTTCTTCAAGAGGATAACAGAACTGACTTAAGGCCAAATGTGTAAATGTCAAATTGGATACTTTGACATTTATTAATGTAAGCTGTTACTGTAGTATGGTCATTTTGGTCATGTACAGGTCAGCAAAATTGTACAGTCTGTTTTCTGGAAAAACAGACTTAGCATATGATCCTTGATGTCAAGCTGAATGTCGTGACATTCATTTCTGACAGCATATGCTACATTGTAGGTTGTTCAGTTTTCTGTTTCAGCTTTTTCTTAAGCTATTCTTCAGGGATTCAACAGCTTAGAGAAAAACCAGGAAATCAACAACCAAGCTACATTTAATGAACCTAACAAATAGCCTATTTGTTAGTAACCTAGATATTGAATTTATGGGAACTCACGTGACCTTAAATTCAGGAGAATACAAGTGCAAAAGCCCAGGTACTGCAATATAAAAGGAAGTCGTTCCTTCATTCAGTTTTTGGGGATTTTGAGGCGTGAAGATTTAGTGTGTCCATCATACTTCACTGCAGTATTTTTGTGAGTCTTGTATTAGACATATCTTGTAAGCAAAGCCATTATCACGTAGATGATTGCTTTGGCATAGGGTGTTCATTGAGTTGTAAGTGTTGTGTCGCTCAAAGCTTTTAAGCGTGAGTGCTGAGTATCTTGATTAAAGCTGTAAAGCACAATCAAGAGTTGTTTGAAGTGTGACTTCAAAGTTGTCTTTAATATTGATTAAAGGTAGTAATCACTGAGGTGATTAAGGGGGAGTGAGTAGGAAATCTGATCTTAGTGTAAGATTGAAATTGCATTGGGTAGGGATTAAGTGACAAGTTGTAAACGGGTGAGTTTAGCTTTGAATTAATAATACTGATAGTGGATTTCCTCCCTGGCTTGGTACCCCCCAGATGTAGGTCATGTTGGACTGAACTGGGTAAACAATTACTTGTGTTATTTACTGCACTTACTTTTAAGTTCTGCATAATTCTTGTCTGTGCAGAATTGGATGTCATAACAACCCGTGTGACATCTAAAGTCTGATAACTAGAATTTCACAAATGATGATATAGTTTGTTCTGATCCCTCTTTCAGCAGTTCGGAGATTATTGATTGTTGTGATGAATTCTCTAATGTGCCTCTTATTGGTACACAAGGAGGAATTAACTACAACCCTTCTTTGGCTCGTCGTCAACTTGGGTTCCCCTTGAGAGACAAACCTAATAACACTTTATGAGAAGGTCTTTTCTATCAAGAGGGTAAAGATCCCCAACATTTGAAGCAGAAGATTGTGCATGCTTGGCATAATGTGCATAAGAAAGGAAGATCTAAGCTTGGTTCGTGCAATTGTGTAGCTTTGGAAGCTTACACTCTTTGGGTGAAGAAGAGAGCTTTGAAATTGAAGATGCCTTATACTTGCTAAAGACCTATGTCTATGGTTATGGTTGAGCCATTAACTCTCCCTAACCAAGATGTAGAGGAGTTGGAAGACGCCCTCACCAAGATGAAGCAAGAGAAAGAGATGTGGGAAGAGAGTTTCCATGCTTTGAGCTGAAAGCATGAGGAGTTGCAGCTTGAGTCTAAGGACAAAGATGCACTTATGGAGCTATTTGAAGACCGAGTAACGAAGAGACAGAGAGAACCAGAGGTTTCATCTTCCTCTAGTATGCCTTAGCCTTCTATTGCTTGGAAGAGGATTGTTGATCAGCTTGTCCTCCAGAAGTCTCAGATGAAGACTTCTTTTGAGACCGAGATTTGACGCATTCGAAGGAAGTACGCGCTGTAAGACCCCAATTTTGACCCTAAGATCCCTCATGCAATGTCATGATAATCATTTGCATCGGGATCACACCTTGGCATTCTCCTTACCCATCTTCCATTGGGTTTGTTTTGGGAGAGATCACCAAGCACCTTTTGATTATATCATACTTGTATATTATCATTTTAATAACCAAAATACCAAAAATATGTCTTTGTATCTATCTAAGTCTTTTGTAGGTATGACATAATCTCATTGATTCATTGATCACATCTAGGGTATGAGACCCTCATGAACAAAGAGCACAACCAAGAGTTGATACAAGAATAGTTATTAGTATCATATATAAGTCCCAATGTTCTCTGCATGTTATATTGATCAAGTTTATTCAAAGAGTTTGAGGGTGATTTGCCTTGGAAATCCTAGTTTGACTAGGTATCTTGAGTAACATCTCTAACAAGCTATCTCAACAATTGATCAAATTTCTCAAGGGACACTTCAAATTTCATCATCTTATGCATATATGATCTACCATTAGCCAATAAGGATAAGAGAATTGGAAGTTAGCAAGTTGGTTGATGGTGGTTGGCCAGATGAATTCATCTAATCAAAATTGGGTCTCCCTAGACCATGTCTCCTACAATTTTCACCATATGAAAATTATTCCAAGAGAAAAATTACTCTATATCACATTATAAATAACTTTCATGTCGAGACCTAGAGATTGTTTTTCTTGGAAAATCATTTTCTATGTTGAAACATTATAGGTTATTTTGTCTAAACCCTAATTTGAAAGTCAACTTCCCAAGGCCATAACTTGCTCAATTTTTATGAGATGAAATATTTCCAAGTTGCAGAATCAAATTAAATGTGTCTAATTCAACTTTGATGTTTCAAGTGGGAGCTAATTCAACTTCTTTGAACATGTGATATGAGGCTACATTATAGGTCACTTTTGACCTATACCATTGATCAAGTGATTTTTCCAAACTTCAAAAATGCATAACTCTATCATTTCAAATCCAAATCACATGAAATTGGTGACCATTATTAAGGTCTCTGAGATAACTACAATTTTGATAAATACACTTTTCTCATCTGAAGCTCCCATAAGAAGTTAAGAAAGGTGGAATATTGAGACATATGGCTTGACACTTAGAAATATTTTGATATGTCAAATTTTTCCAAACCTCCACCTCATATATCTCTAAGTTCCAAACTCCAAATGAAAAAGTGTTCAAAATCAGACTTGTCTCTCTTGATCTCACCTTTCTAAAGAGCTCAAACTCATGCATTTTGGATGAGAAATGCATAGGCTGCGCATGGCTTAAACAGACTGATATCAATTGGCATGGGTCAATCTTCAAGTGACAATGCACGTGTACCTTGGAATCTCCATCTTCAAAGCATCTGTTCATTCATTTGGACTTTCAAACCATCATTCCATGGGCCTATGCGCGCCCATGCAGCATGGCATCATCATTTTACCAAATTTGGAAAGTGGAAAGATTGTGCAAATATCATTTGATTTCCCTGTAAATTGAGGCCCTTATTCTCAGAAATGACACACACGTTGCGCCAGCTTTGAATCTCCATTGAAAACCCTTCATTCTAAGAGGATAACCCTGATAAATTCATTTGAATTTGAGCTTGAATCTCCACTGTTTTTGAATTCAATTCTCCAGGAGTCCATTGCTTCTAAACCTTTCCATTCCTCTCCTGCAAGCAAGTGAAGTGAAGCCAAGCACGATTTAGATCAAGATCTAGCAAGCTCAGACCTCCATTGAAGGTAATTTGCAGAAATTTTAAACTCTTCGATTCTCTTAAATTATTGCTAAATTCCATTGATTCTTGAGTTGTCTGAAGTCCTACCAATGTAGGCAAGGAGTTTGAGTTGCTTTGAGGCCAAATCGAAGCAACTCAAATCATGAACCTCATTTTTCAATTCCACATATCTCTTAATATATTTGGAATTGGAGGAATTGGAGGTGATATTCGTGCTCAGTGATGTTTTCTCTTTAAAATCATGTCCCTGTTTTGAATTTTAGTGATGGTTCATCTTGACCAATCCGGTGGAGCTCACCGGGTAAGATGACCGGAGCTTTGGCTCCGGCGATGATGTGGCTTGCATCTGGACCATGGGATCTAATTCTCACGTTTTAATCTTGACTATACCTTGTGATAACTCATGTTATTTTGGATCATCAGATCTGCCACCTCAATTAATGAGGGAGATCTGATGGTCCACGTATTTTTGGATTTTCTGAATTTCATTTTAATTCCATTTTCTTCAATAATTCATATTAAATTTAATATTGATCCAAAAAATATGGGACTTTCACCAAAAAATTTCAACTATTTTTCTCTTTCATATTCTGAATTAAAATTATTTTTTGGATCATTATTAATATTTTTCATGAATTAATTTCTTTTTCATTTGTTTTTAATTGTTTAAAAATATTTTTATGTGTCCAAAAATTATGAAATTTTTTCTCCAAGGTCTTTTGACCTTGTTTGACCTATTATAAATCTCATGGCCATTTATTTGGTATTTTGATGAGATTTTAGGATTTGGACAAAACACTTTAAATTTAATGCATTATTTTACTATTTTTAATTGAATAAATGCCATTTTAATTGTGTTGCCCATTTGTATTGACTTAATTGAGTTTCTCATTTGTTGTTGGCCCTTGGTCAAGGTTAATTTGACTTTGTCAAGTTAATATTATTGGATTTAGGGGATTGATGGAATGTACATTCCATCTTCCAAAATGAATGAATAATATTAATTTGGTAAAAGTCCTCCTTTGACCAATTTGTGATCTCATTCATCCCCTTCCCTCTTCATCTAATTCCCCTTCTTCATTCATTCATTTCCATTTGGCCAATGACATCTCAAAGTCCTAATGCTAGTTGATTGAAAGATTAACATGAGTATGGATGAGATTAGGTCACACCATTTGCATATTTTTGTGTGTGGTATGTTTAATGAGCATAGTTCTTAATACTATGTCTTGAAATCAAAAGCAAAACAAAACCAACTTCTAACTTACTAACCATTAACTTTTACTTTCAAGCCTATACTTTAATGCAATTTACTTTTAGTATTCTATTAACATTTGCCATTATACATACCATTCTAATTGTTTATGTTAAGGTAATTTTCACTTTGTCCATTTGGACCATATTGTGTGATATTATTTTGTTTGCTTGTTTGGTCTTTGACCATTAATGCACATAATAATAACAAAAACCCTAAAAAACTTTTGAGTGGACTATTGGTTTGATCTTGCCCAGTTGGACTTAGAACTTAGGCAACATTCCTTTGCTAATGGACTTGGCCAATGCCAATTTGTTGAAGAACCAAGAACTTGCAATTTGAATTCATTTGATACACCATTCAAGATCTCCCCAATTCATCTGCAACATGGATCATTTGTTAAGATGTTATGTTGAGCCTGTGACTTGTGGAATTCATTTGCTACATAGGCTATTTTGAAAGAAGATCATTGAAGTGGATAAGCTTGGATGAGGCCATCTTTATTTGATGCCTTTGCTCTTCAAGATTGATATAATTGTGCATTTGTTTATTGCTTGATTCTAAAAGTCCAAGGGAATTCTGGGTACCTAGTGACATACTTGTAAACTTTAAACTTTTAAATTCTTATGTATCGGGTAGTATCTTCATCTTCTCCCCATTTCTTTAATTTCATAATCTCTCCCTCCATTTTAAAAATCTTCTTTGTGTGAACTACTTTTGTTCTAAACTTTGACCACTTTTTTGCAAAAAAGATAGAAACTTTGGCCTTATGCCATTGCATTTTCAAACTTATTTTCTTAAATCAAACTTGCAAATAAACTTAATCATACTTGACTTAATATTTCAAAAAGCCAAAAAGAACTAACACATTCCAACTATTTTTAGGCCTTTGTGCCTTTCAAACTTAATTTTTGTTAAAAACAATGCATCCACTTTAGAATTTATAGCACGAACTACGAGGTTTTGATCCCTCATTTCTATGTTGGTACGTAGGCACAAGAAAAAATATAATTAATGAATTCTTTTCTCATCCCCCCATTCTATTTGCTTGTAAACATCACTTTGTACAAAATACACATGCACACAAAAAGGGCTCCCTAGGAATACCTAGGACACTTTGGGTGCTAACACCTTTCCTCTGTGTAACCAACCCCCTTACCTGTGATCTCTGACTTTTTGTTAGTTTTTATTTGAAAACATCTTACTATTTGGGTTTTGTTCGTACTTTTCCCTTTTCCCTTGGAAACAATAAAAGTTCGGTGGCGACTCTTGTTAATTGATCTCTAGCTTGTCAATATCATGATGATCACGAATTTCCCGCTACAGAAATTAAGTGGCGACTCTGCTGGGGAGTAATCTCCAGTGAGTTTAGCCTACTTTTTATGTGAATATATTTGTATATATGTGATGTTTGTATATATGTATGTGTGATATAATCTGCTTGTTGTGCTTGGTGATCTTTGAGTGGTGAGATAAGTTCTAACCAGAACTTGAGTGCAATTAAGATAGGAGGATGCTATAGTCATGTTCGACTTGCGTGGAGTAGTCCTTAACAAGTTGGCTTGAGATCCATCTGCTCAGTGGAGACTCCTTTGGATTTTGAAATATCACACAAGTATTTGTGGTTAGGCATTACTATTTCTAATTGGGTCTGAGAAGTTGAGGACCTTAGAACACCTAACCCATCTTGGCCTATTTAGGACGTAGTGCGGAAACTGTTCAGGTGTAGACTTGATAACAATTGTTACGCGATACTACACTCAGACGAGCTTCTCTTAAGAATATTATGGATCGATGAGTCAGTCATCTTAACCTGTAATATTCGATAGATGGAATTAAGACTCTGGGAACTCTTTAGAATATTATCTAAATGTTTTTATCCTTAGTTCACTCCTTTGGGATGGTTCTTACCCAGACTCCATGCTCTTGACTTGCAACAAACCCTTGATTCTCGGTTGATCCAATCAAGTTTTGTCAATATCAGTGGAACTTGGGTGTTGATAAGGTGTAAACCATAATCCACTAAAATGGATGATTGATCTTGACAATGACTTGATTCATCCTTTGACCTTTGTTTGCCTTGTGTGTGATCCATTACTTGTGATTGTTGCATTCATGCATTTCATGCGCATCATAACATTCATCACACAAAATTTCAAGGAACTAAGGTATCATTTGCAAATATTTTCAGACCATGGATTGTGGACGAAGGAACACTAAGAAGTACATTTTCAGATGTTCCGAGTTGAAAGAGTTAAGGAAGCCAACATCCTTTGTATTAGATCCCTTGGACTTCAAACAACGTCATGTGAAGCTTTTGTCCATCTTGTCTGCTGATATAGTTGAAGGACTCTTGAGTATATTGGTGCAATTCTATGATCCTCTCTACCATTGTTTCACTTTCCCAGATTTTTATCTTGTGCCTACCTTGGAGGAGTATTCTCATCTTTTCGGGATACCTGTTTCTAGTAGAGTACCTTTTAGTGGATTGGAAGAGATTCCCCGGTCTAGTATTATTGCTGAAGCTCTTCACTTGAAGAAGTCTGAGATAGAGGGTCATTGGGTGAAGAAAGAAGGGTTATTTGGGTTGCCATCTGTTTTCCTCATCAAGGAAGCCACCACTTTTTCTCAAGCTGCTAGTGTGGATTCTTTTGAAGCTATCTTTGTGTTGCTCATCTATGGATTAGCTTTGTTCCCTAACGTTAACGTTTTTTTATGTTAGCTCCATTAGACTTTTCTTGATTGGGAATCCCGTTCCTACTTTGTTGGGTGATATGTATTTCTCTTTGCATCTAAGGAACTCTAAGGGTGGTGGAACGATTGTCTGTTGCATTCTCTTCTGTATAAGTGGTTTATTTCGCACTTGCCTTAGACGCCTGCTTTTGTGGAGAACAAACAATGTCTAAGGTGGTCTCAGAGACTTATGTCTCTCACTAATGATGATATAGTTAGGTATGATCCGTCCTTAAGCAGTTTGGACATTATTGATAGTTATGGTGAATTTTCTGATGTGCCTCTCATTGGTACACAAGGAGGAATTAGCTACAATCCTGCTTTGGCTCGTCGTCAACTTGGGTTCCCCTTTGAGAGACAAACCAAATAACATGTTGTTAGAAGGTATTTTCTATCAAGAGGGTAAACATCCCCAACATTTGAAGCAGAAGATTGTGCATGCTTGGCATAATGTGCATAGGAAAGGAAGATCCGAGCTTGGTCCGCGCAATTGTGTAGCTTTGGAAGCTTACACTCTTTGGATGAAGAAGAGAGATATGGAGTTGAAGATGCCTTATGCTTGTTAAAGACCTATGTCTATGGTTGTGGTTGAGCCATTAACTCTCCCTAACCAAGATGTAGAGGAGTTGGAAGACGTGTTCATCAAGATGAAGCAAGAGAAGGATATGTCGGAAGAGCGTTTCCATGCTTTGAGCAAGAAGCATGAAGAGATGCTATTGGAGTCTAAGGACAAAGATGCACTGATTGAACTACTTGGAGACCGAGTGACGAAGAGATAGAGAGAGCCAGAGGTTTCATCTTCTAGCATGCCTCAGCCTTCCGTTGCTTGGAAGAAGATTGTTGATCAGCTTGTCCTCGAGAAGACTCAGATGAAGGCTTCTTTTGAGACCGAGATTCGTCGTATTCGAAGGAAGTACATGCCTTCAGCCAGATCTTATGACATTGTTGTTAGGGATCCTTAGGATGACTAGTCTTCTTTACTCTTGTATCTTTTATTTTGGCCTTTAAAAATGTACTCAGTGTAATCCTTCCAATTTATATAAATAAAAAGAGATTTTTTGGTCATATCAAATTTATGGCAATTGCCATTTCAATTTTTATATATATTTGCAAATGATATGGTAAGTTCCTTGGAAATAAAAATAATCAAGCATTACATCTCATGCATCATTTGCATAAGCAGGTTTTTGCCAGGTATCTGATTGGTGTTCTTCTGTGCTTTAGCCAAGCTGACTCACCAGTATAACACCCGAGCTAATCATTCCAAGATCATGGAACACCTTGAGCAAGAGAATCGAGATTTGAAAGAGGAGATTGCTCGACTGACTGCCATGATGCAGTCAGTTCTTGTCGCCCAAAGCCAAGCTTCTCTAACGCCTGCAACTCCTCTCGCGAGGACTGTTATTTCTGAAGTGGTTACCTCTACTGTGCTTGCTGCGACCGTTCACTTTGCTCCCAATCTTCCTGCTGGATTCCCTTGGGGAATGCCACCAAATTTTGTGCCAGAAGGTTCCGCTCCCACTTTTGATTCCATGTCGGCATCTAGCCCTGTCATGTCTTTGCCACTTCCAGTTGTGCACACTTTACCTCGTGTAGAGGATACCATCTATCATTCTGAGCCGTCTGAGGGCTCAGATATCTATGAGAAGATGGATGAGATGAATGACCAATTCCTTGAGTTGCGAAAGGAACTAAAAACGCTGAGAGGCAAAGATCTATTTGGGAAGAGTGTTGTTGAACTATGCTTAGTGCCCAATGTGAAAATCCTAGTGAAATTCAAAGTGCATGACTTTGAGAAGTATAAGGGAAACTCGTGTCCACTCAGTCATCTTGTGATGTATGCCCGCAAGATGTCAACCCAGACAGATAATGATCAACTGCTGATTCACTATTTCTAGGATAGCTTGACAGGTGCTGCACTCCGTTGGTACATGGGGCTAGATAGTGCAAGCATCCGCACTTTCAATGAATTAGGAGAGGCTTTCATGAAACAGTATAAATACAACGTGAATATGGCGCCAGATAGGGACCAACTGAGGTCCATGTCTCAGAAAGATAAAGAGACATTCAAGGAGTATGCCCAGCGTTGGAGGGAGTTGACTGCCCAGATCACTCCATCTTTGGAGGAGAAAGAGATGACGAAAATCTTTCTGAAAACCATGTGTTCATTTTACTATGAACGCATGATTGCCAGTGCCCCCAGTGATTTTACCGAGATGGTAAACATGGGGATGAGACTTGAAGAAGGGGTCCGTGAAGGGCGATTGTTAAAAGAGGAGGCGTCAACTAGCAATAAGTATAGGAGTAGTTTCAGTAAGAGGAAGGATAATGAGACCAATGCAACTTCTAGTGGGAGGCAGAGGAGGCCTCAAGCAAGAAGAAATCCACCACCCCGTCAACATCATCATCACCAAGTATCTTCCGTCATTCCGGTATTTTCCAACCAGCAAACAATACCAATTCAACAACAACAACAACATCAGTATCAAAATCAACGACAACAACAACCGCAACAAAGAACAAATACCTACAACAACAACAATCATCACCAGCAACAGAACTTCGAGAGGAAGAAGGTCTCTTTTGACCTGACTCCTATGTCATATGTAGAACTGTACCCATCGTTAGTCCTCAAAAATTTGATTCAACCAAGGAACCCACCGCAGATCCTAGAACCACTTCCGTGGTGGTGTAAACCTGAGCTTCACTGTGCTTTTCACTAAGGTGCACCTGGGCACGATATTGAGAAATGTTATCCGCTGAAGTAAGAGGTGAAAAAGCTTATGAAGAGTGGCATGGTTTCTTTTGAAGACCGCGCGCATAATGTGAAAGTTAATCCTTTGCCCGCTCATGGGAATTCTTCGGTGAACATGGTGGACGGCTGTCCAGGTGAATTCAAGGTTTTTGATGTCCGGTTTATCCAAAGATCTTTGGTGCAAATGCATAAAGATATCTATTTGGTGAGTGACTGTGAACATGATCACGATGGTTATGATATTTGTAGCATGAACCCAAGAGGGTGTGTTGTAGTGAAAAGGGACATCCAACGTCTGATGGATGAAGGCATCATCCAGATTGTTCAATCCCGTCATGTAGATGACGATGTTAATGTCATAGTGCCAGTTTTCAAGCAACCAGAGCGGTTGGTGATTCAGTATGATAGCAGCAAGAACGTCAGCAATAGATCAGTTTCACCGTTGGTAATATGGTTAGCGGGCCCAGTCCTGTATGCATCTAATAAGGCTGTACCGTATCAGTACAATGCTACAATGATAGAGAATGGTCAAGAGGTCCCGTTGCCTACGGCCAGTTCAGTAGTGAGCATTGTAGATGTTATGAAGGTGATCCACAGTGGTCGAGTTTTTGGACCGGTGTTCCCGAAAAATAAAGAAGAAACAGTTGTTGGTAAGAAGGCGGAAATGCCTAATGTAGATCCTATGGGCTATTCAAAGGATAAGTCTGGTGAATCTAGAAATTTGAAAGCCAATAGTGATGATGATGAGGTACTCCGACTGATTAAGAGGAGTGAATTTAACGTGGTTGAGCAGTTGCTCCAGACCCCCTCAAAAATTTTCGTGTTGTCTCTGCTTTTAAATTCTGAATCGCATAGAGAAGCACTCCAGAGAGGTCTTGAACAGAAATATATGGAGCAAGATGTTACTATGGACCAATTTGATCATATTGTGGCTAACATCACTTCATGAAATAATCTGAGCTTTTGCGATGAAGAACTCCCTGAGGAGGGAAGAAATCACAATCTGGCTTTGCATATTTCGATGAATTGCAAGGAAGATGCTTTGTCAAATGTGCTAGTTAACACTGGGTCGTCACTCAATGTGCTTCCAAAGTTAACATTGTCAAAGTTATCTTATCAAGGAGCTCCCATGAGATACAATAGAGTAATTGTCAAAGCCTTCGATGGCTCACGCAAGACAGTCATTGGAGAAGTGGACCTTCCAGTCAAGATAGGTCCGACTGAATTTCAAAATACTTTCCAGGTAATGGATATTCATCCGGCCTACAACTGTTTATTGGGAAGGTCATGGATTCATGAAGCAGGAGCTATTACTTCCACTCTGCACCAGAAGCTCAAATTTGTCAAAAATGGCAAGCTGGTAATTGTGGGAGGTGAGAAGGCGTTGTTGGTTAGCCATCTGTCATCTTTCTCATATGTAGAAGCTGAGGATGAGGTTGGAACTCCGTTCCAAGCCTTGTCTATTGCTGCTGAGAAGAGAGTTGGGGCACCTATGTCCTCTCTGAAAGATGCTTAGAAGATTATGGAATAAGGTCCTGTTGATCAGTGGGGGCGTGTGGTAAAGGTCGCCGACAATAAGGGAAGAACTGGTTTGGGGTTCCAGAAGGGCTCGTCAACCGTTAGATCTAAAGATATGCAACTTAGCTTCCATAGCGGGGGGTTCATTCATGAGAATGAGCAACACTTAGCTGTCGTGCTAGAGGATAGCGAAGAGGAAGACTGCACCAACTTTGTGACGCATGGAAAGACATGCAACAATTGGACTGATGTTGATACTCCTGTTATTTTGCATCGATCTAACTAATTGCTTTTATATTTTAAAATCCTTCTCCTATGCCTAAGGGAGAAGTGAACATTGTTTGGGCATTTTTAAATTGATCATCAATAAAATTAATTCTATTCATCCATATCTTTGATGTTTTGTTTTTACGTTTTACTTATTTCTGAAAATGGTAATCACTAAAAACATAAATAAACAATATAATTGTCCATCTGCATAATATTTGGTCACAAATTCACTTCTCTAAAATCAAAATATCAAATAATTATGCAGGTTGGTTCCTAACCCCATTGAATACAATGATCCTTCTCCTTCTCCAAATTTTGAATTCCCTGTGTTCGAAGCCGAGGAGGAAAATGATGTAGAAGTGAGTGATGAATTGTCTCGTCTTCTTGAGCAAGACGAGAAGATTATTCAGCCATTTGAAGAGAAGATTGAGCTAGTCAACTTGGGTTCCGAAGATGATGTGAAGGAATTCAAGATTTGGTATCGATGTGTCCAGACGCTAAGAAGGGGTTGATTGATCTTCTTCGAGAGTATTCAGATGTGTTTGCTTGGTCCTATCAAGACATGCCTGGGTTGGATTCTGATATTGTGGAGCATAGATTGCCGTTGAAGATCAAAGAGGAAGTGCAAAAGCAGATTGATGTCGGTTTCCTTGTAATTGCTGAGTATCCGCAATGGGTGGCCAATATTGTGCCAGTGCCAAAGAAAGATGGAAAAGTCCACATGTGTGTTGACTATAGAGATTTGAATAAAACCAGTCCGAAAGATGATTTCCCTCTGCCACACATTGATATGTTGGTAGACAGTACTGCTAAATTCAATGTCTTTTCGTTTATGGTTGGATTTTCCGGATATAATCAGATTAAGATGGCACCCGAGGATATGGAGAAGACCACATTCATTACACCTTGGGGAACATTATGTTATAGAATGATGCCTTTCGGTCTAAAGAATGCTGGTGCAACTTACCAGAGAGAAATGACTACTCTTTTTCATGATATGATGCATAAAGACATTGAAGTTTATGTCGATGACATGATTGCTAAATTGATTGATGAAGAGGAACATGTTGAGCATTTGTTGAAGCTATTCTAGTGTTTGAGGAAGTATAAACTCCGCTTGAATCCCAATAGGTGTACTTTTGGTGTTCGTTCTAGTAAGCTGTTGGGCTTTATTGTCAGCGAGAAGGGTATTGAAGTTGATCCTTCCAAGGTCAAAGCAATACCAGAGATGCCAATGCCCAAAACTGAGAAGCAAGTCAGAGGTTTTCTCGGCCGCTTGAATTATATTTCCAGATTCATTTCCCACATGACTTCCACATGTGCGCCTATATTCAAGCTTCTTCGGAAAGATTAGTCTTGTGATTGAACCAAAGACTGCCAAAAAGCATTTGACAGTATCAAAGAATATCTGCTTGAACCTCCGATTTTGTCTCCATTTGTTGAAGGAAGACCGTTGATTATGTATTTGACTGTGCTAGAAGATAGTATGGGTTGTGTTCTTGGTCAGCAAGATGAGAATGGGAAGAAAGAATTTGCAATCTACTACCTCAGTAAGAAGTTCACTGACTGTGAGACTCGGTATTCAATGCTTGAGAAGACTTGTTGTGCATTGGCTTGGGCTGCTAAGCGTCTACGTCAGTATATGTTGAATCATACCACTTGGTTGATATCCAAAATGGATCCAATCAAGTATATATTTGAGAAGCCTGCTTTAAGTGGGAGAAATGCCCGTTGGCAGATGTTGTTATCAGAGTATGATATCGAATACCGATCTCAGAAAGCGATCAAAGGTAGTATCTTGGCTGACCATTTGACTCACCAACCAATTGAAGATTATCAGTCAGTGCAGTATGACTTTCCTGATGAAGAGATTTTGTACTTGAAAATGAAAGATTGTGATGAACCATTGCTTGAAGAACGGCCAGAACCTGGATCCCGTTGGGGCATGGTATTTGATGGAGCTATTAACAATATGGAAATGGCATTGGGGCAGTGATTATTATTCCTCAAGGCACGCATTTACCATTTACAGCTAGATTGACTTTCAAGTACACAAACAACATGGCAGAATATGAAGCTTGCATTATGGGGCTTAAAGAGGCCATGAATCTCAGAATCAAGTATTTGGATGTCTTCGGTGATTCGGCTTTGGTTGTGAATCAAATCAAAGGAGAATGGGAGACAAATCAACCCGGTTTAATACCATATAGAGATTATGCGATGAGGATTTCAACTTTCTTTACAAAGGTTGAGTTTCATCATATTCCTCGAGATGAGAACCAGATGGCAGATGCTCTCGCAACATTGGCATCAATGATTGTAGTGAAGTACTGGAATGAAGTTCCCAATTTATTTGTGATGCTTCTTGATAGGCCAACTCATGTGTTTGCTGTTAAAGAGATCAAAGACGAGAATCCATGGTATTACGACATTAAATGTTTCCTCCAAAGTCAGATTTACCCGCCTGGGGCATCTTTGAAAGATAAGAAGACTTTGAGAAGATTAGCTGGCAATTTCTACTTAAATGGTGATATACTGTACAAGAGAAACTTCGACATGGTTTTGCTCAGATGTGTGGATAGATACGAAGCAGACTTGTTAATGACCGAAGTGCATGAAGGTTCCTTTGGTACTCATTCCAATGGACATGCAATGGCGAAGAAGATGTTGCGAGCGGGTTACTATTGGCTGACAATGGAATCTGACTGTTGCAAGTTTGTGAAGAAGTGCCACAAGTGTCAAATTTATGCTGATAAGATTCATGTTCCTCTGACACTTTTAAATGTTATCTCTTCCCCATGGCCCTTCTCCATGTGGGGAATTGATATGAGTGGGATGATTGAGCCCAAAGCTTCGAATGGATGTCGTTTCATTTTGGTGGCAATTGACTACTTCACAAAATGGGTTGAAGCGACATCATATGCAAATGTAAGCAAGCAAGTTGTTGTAAGTTTTATCAAGAATCAAATTATATTCCGTTATGGTGTGCCAAGTAAGATCATTACTGATAATGGATTGAATTTGAATAACAATATGGTGGAAGCTCTTTGCAAAGACTTCAAGATTGCACATCATAATTCTTCTCCCTATATACCCAAGATGAATGGGGTTGTTGAAGCAGCGAATAAGAACATCAAGAAGATTATCCAAAAGATGGTTGTAACGTATAAGGATTGGCATGAGATGCTCTCATTTGCTTTACATGGGTATCATACACCCGTCCGCACTTCAATAGGGGCAACCCCTTTCTCTCTCGTGTATGGTATGGAAGCAGTGCTCCCCGTAGAGGTTGAGATTCCTTCATTGCCTGTGCTCATGGAAGCCAAGTTGACTGAAGCATAATGGTGTCAGACCAGGTTTGATCAACTGAATTTGATAGAAGAGAAGAGATTGACTGCCATGTGTCATGGTCAGTTATATCAGCAGAGAATGAAGAAAGCTTTTGATAAGAAGGTCAAACCTCGAGTGTTCAGAGAAGGTGACCTTGTGCTCAAGAAGATTTTATCGTTCAAGCCAGATTCCAAAGGAAAATGGACTCCCAATTATGAAGGCCCATATGTTATTAAGAGAGTTTTTTCAAGCGGTGCCCTGATTCTTACAACTATGGATGGTGAAGAGTTCACTCGTCCTGTGAACGCAGATGCATTCAAGAAATACTTCGCCTAAAAAAGAAAAGAATAACTCGCTAAGTTGAAAACCCGAAAGGGCGGCTTAGGCAAAAAATGAGTGACTCGGTGGATTGAAAACCCGAAAGGGCGATCCAGGCGAAAATTAGAGACATAAAAACAGAAAAGAATTTCCCGATAAGTTGAGTACCCCACCTTGGGGAAACTTATGCAAAAAGTAGGGATTATTGCAAGTAACTGCATTCTGCTAATCTTTAGTGATTTTGAAGACTTATTTGAGCACAAGGGTCGACATCGATTCATCTCCAGCAGTGGTCAAAAGCACAGTGGATATTAAGATTTGGTAGAAGGATTAAGGATCATTTGTATTCAATGTACCCATTTTCCTTATAAATTACCATTTTCAACTTTGTAAAACTATGGAGTCTTGTCATTTACAGACTACCATTCTATTAAATAAAGTTGAGCTTTTATCCAATTGTTTCTACTCTTATTTACTTCAGCCAATGGTTTTAAATTTTATTATGATCATTTTAAAATTAGAATTTTAAATCAAAATCAAGTTTTATAAAAATAAAAAAATAAAACAAAAAAACGCAAGAACTTTTCCAAAGCAAGTAAAAAGAATATCAACAGCATTTCAGTAAGAAGCAAGTTCTTAAATGCGAAGCATCTGAGGTTCCCTAAGCAGTTAACTCTTCGGGTATCCCTAGACATTTGTGTTGATTCAGTTCCTTGGCGGAGTGTTTGTGCCCCAGTTGGAGCTTCTTTCTTTTTCCCAGTTGAGTTGGTTGCGGCGTGTCCTTGTCCCTAACGGAGTTTCGGCCCTCCCCAGCGGAGTTCGTGTTTCCTCAGCAGATAGATCGTCATCAGAGATGTTTGATCTTTCCCCAGTAGATTGCCTTGGTGTCCCCCATCAATCGTTGTATCTTTGCTCCTAGTCAGAGTTTCCGCTTGGTTCCTGGGCAGCTTTTGGCTTCTTCCCCAGTAGGGTTGTCTCCCATTTTTATGGTGTTGACCTAAAATTCCCTACAGTCTGGATATTTTATCCTCATCAGATCTCTTTCCCCAGCCAGGGTTGAGCCTTTGGGATGTTGATCTCCCTGTTCTCCAGTAATTTGTCTCCATGATTTGTGGATTGGCCAAGGATTATACCAGTGGTTCAATTTCTTTGCGACACCTCTGTATCCTTCATGATCATTTTGTCAGCATAGTCACCATGGACACATATACATATACATTCATATAAATTCATGTTTTGCATATCCTGCATCTTCATGTTTGATTTGTTTGAGATTTTCATTCTCTGTTATGGCGGTACTTTATCCCCATACCAAATATGGTGTTTGTCCTCTTTTAATTGTAGAGCGTCAGCCCCTAAGCAGAAAAGACTTTAATCTTTATCTGTTTCCCCACCGAGTTGTTTCCTCGTGGATGATTGTTATTTCAGTGTCCTCTCCAGCAAATTTTCTAGATGGAATTACTCCCCTTGAGTTATATGCTCATTGGGTTGAGTCTTGATTGATCGTTTTCTTTCTAGCTCTTACCTAGATAGATATCTTGGTCCCCTAAGAGTCTATTACCGAGTAACTGGTAATATTCTTCTTAGTTTGTAGTTTGTTACTTCTTGCCCAATACCCGACAAAAGTACCCTTTTCCTCCTCAGCAGAATCCCTAGTGGATCTATCCCTTGAAAAGTATATCCTTGATATGTTCACTTTAACTCGTGACAAATATCTTTTCTTCCCCCGTAGAGTTTATCCTTGATATGTTCACTTTAATCCGTGACGAATATTCTCTTCTTTGATATTCTACCCAGTAAAAAGGTAGTTGTAATCCCTATTTTGGTTCTTCAGAGAAGTTAATCCTTGATATGTTCATCTTAATCGATGATGGGTTTTCTTCTCCTTGTCGGTTTTCTACCCAATAACCGGTAGTTGTAAATCCTACTTATTTTCTTCTGTGCAGAGTTAATCCTTGATATGTTCACTTTAACCGGTGACTGATTTCCTCTTCTTTGGTATTCTATCCAGTAACTGATAGATGTAATACCTACTTTTGTTTCCCTTTTCAGAGTTTATCCTTAATATGTTCACTTTAACTAGTGACGAATTTTCTCTTTGGTTGGTCTTCTACCCAGTAACCGGTAGTTGTAAATCCTGCGTTGTCCCCTCGCAGAGTAAATCCTTGATATGTTCACCCTAACCGGTGACGGATTGTTCTCTTCGATGGTTTTCTATCCAGTTTTTGATAGATGTAATTCCCCATTTGTTGTTCAGTTGGTACATCCTTGATATGTTCATCCTAACCGATGACGGGTATCCTCCTTAACATCCCCAGGAAAGTCTATCCTTGATATGTTCATCTTAACCGATGGTGGATTTTCTTCCCTGTCGAGTTTATCCTTGATATGTTCATCCTAACCGATGACGGATACTCTCACCCTTGATCTTCTGCCCAGTAACTGGTAGTTGTAAATCCTACTCTTTTCTGCAGTTTCCCCAACAAGGTTATTCTTACCCAATAACCGGTAATGAATACTTCCTCCTGGAAGTTCCCAGCGAGTCATCCTTGATATGTTCATCTTAATAGATGACGGATGTTCTCTCCGTCAGATCTTTATTATCTTCTTACCCAGTAGCAGGTAGTAGATAATAGATATCTACTCCTCCTGTGTTGAAATTTTATTTTCTCCCCAGTTGAGTTGAGTGTGTATTTCCTTAGTGAAATTGCTTTTCCCCTGCACGAGTCGAATATTTCAGTGTTATCTTGAGTTATGTGTATCCCCTGCAGATGTTGTTTTTCCCCCGGCTGAGTCTCCATTTTATGGAATCCCTCGAGTCCCCAGTAATTTTATGTCGTAGCCTGGCCTACGCATAACTCCTCTTTTTTTTCCACAGAGTCTCTGTCTCCCCAGTGAGTTTTCCTTATGGAATGCATTTTACTCCTGTGGACTTTCGGTCTCTCTGATTTCTTTTCCTTTGTGGCAATATGTCCCCACGGAGCAGTAACTTTTGCATACATATCATATACATCATGAGGTCTCTTAGGGACCAAAATTTATTTCTTTATGATGTTATTTAAGCCCATTCTAATGAGTCAAGCCGAAGACTTTAACCTTCACCTCCTCAGTTAGAATGTCCTTAAATAGGGGCAGTTGTAAGACCCCAATTTTGACCCTAAGATTCCTCATGCAATTCCATCATAATCATTAGCATTGGGATCACATCTTGGCATTCTCCTTACCCCTCTTCCATTGGGTATCTTTTGGGAGAGATCACCAAGCATCTTGTGATTTTATCATACTTGTATATATCATTTTACTAACCAAAATACCAAAAATATATCTTTGTATCTATCTAACTCTTTTGTAGGTAGGGCATAATCTCATTGATTCATTAATCACATCTAGGGTTTGAGACCCTCATGAAAAAAGAGGACAACCAAGAATTGATACAAGAATGGTTATGAGTATCATATACGAGTCCCAATGTTCTCTACATGTTATATTGATCAAGTTTCTTCAAAGAGTTTGAGGGTGATTTACCTTGGAAACCCTAGTTTGACTAGGTATCTTGAGTAACTTCTCCAACAAGCTATCTCAACAATTGATCAAATTTCTCTAGGTACACTTCAAATTTCATCATATTATGCATATATAATCTACCATTAGCCAAGAAAGACAAGAGAATTGGAAGTTAGCAAGTTGGTTGATGGTGGTTGGCCAGATGAATTCATCTGATCAAAACTGGGTCTCCCTAGACCCTATCTCCTACAATTTTCACCATATTAAAATGATTCCTAGAGAGACCTTACTCTAAATGACATTATAAACAATTTTCATGTTGAGACCTAGAGCTAGTTTTGCTTGGAAAATCATTTTCTATGTTGAAACATTATAGGTCATTTTGTCTAAACCCTAATTTGAAAGTCAACTTCCCAAGGCCATAACCTGCTCAATTTTTATGAGATGAAATATTTCCAAGTTGCATAATCGAATTCAATGTGTCTACTTAAATTTTGATGTTTGGAGTGGGAGCTAATTCAACTTCTTTGAACATGTGATATGAGGCTACATTATCGGTCACTTTTGACCTATACCATTGATCAAGTGATTTTTCCAAACTTCAAAAATGCATAACTCTATCATTTCAAATCCAAATGACATGAAATTGGTGACCATTTTTAAGGTCTTTGAGAGAGATACAATTTTGATGAATACACTTTTCTCATTTGAAGCTCCCATAAAAAGTTAAGCAAGGTGGAATATTGAGACATATGGCTTGACACTTAGAAAAATTTTGATATGTCAAATTTTTCCAAACTTCCACCTCAAGTATCTCCATGTTCCGAAGAGCTCAAACTCATGCATTTTGGATGAGAAATGCATAGGCTGCGCATGGCTTAAACAGGCTGATATCAATTGGCATGGATCAATCTTCAAGTGATAATGCACATGTACCTTGCAATCCAATCCATCTTCAAAGCATCTGGTCATTCATTTGGACTTTCAAACCATCATTCCATGGGCCTATGCGCACCCATGCAGCATGGCATCATCATTTTACCAAATTTGGAAAGTGGAAAGAGTGTGCAAATATCATTTGATTTCCCCATAAATTGAGGCCCTTATGCTCAGAAATGACACACAAATTGCGCCAACATTGAATCTCCATTGAAAACCCTTCATTCTAAGAGGATAACCCTGATAAATTCATTTGAATTTGAGCTTGAATCTCCACTGTTTTGGAGTTCAATTCTCCAGGAGTCCATTGCTTCTAAACCTTTCCATTCCTCTCCTGCAAGCAAGTGAAGTGAAGCCAAGCACGATTCAGATCAAGATCTAGCAAGCTCATGCCTCCATGGGATCTAATTCTCACGTTTTAATCTTGATTGTGCCTTGTGATTACTCATGTTACAGCGTGTTTGACTAGGACATTGGTGGAACGCGTGTTTTGGATCATCAGATCTGCCACCTCAATTAATGAGGGAGATCTGGAGGTCCACGTATTTTTGGATTTTCTGAATTTCATTTTTATTCCATTTTCTTCAATAATTCATATTAAATTCAATATTGATCCAAAAAATATGGCACTTTCACCAAAACTTTTCAAAAAAAATTCTCTTTCATATTCTGAATTAAAATTATTTTTTGGATCATTATTAATATTTTTCATGAATTAATTGATTTTTCATTTGTTTTTAATTGTTTAAAAATATTTTTAAGTGTCCAAAAATTATGAAATTTTTTCTCCAAGGTCTTTTCACCTTGTTTGACCTATGATAAATCTCATGGCCATTTATTTGGTAATTTGATGAGATTTTAGGATTTGGACAAAACATATTTAAATTTAATGCATTATTTTACTATTTTTAATTGAATAAATGTCATTTTAATTGTGTTGACCATTTGTGTTGACTTAATTGAGTTTCTCATTTGTTGTCGAGCCTTGGTCAAGGTTGATTTGACTTTGTCAAGTTAATATTATTGGATTTAGGGGATTGATGGAATGTACATTCCATCTTCCTAAATGAATGAATAATATTAATTTGGTAAAAGTCCTCCTTTGACCAATTTGTGATCTCATTCATCCCCTTCCCTCTTCATCTAATTCGCCTTCTTCATTCATTCATTTCCATTTGGCCAATGACATCTCAAAGTCCTAATGCTAGTTGATTGAAATATTAACATGAGTATGGATGAGATTAAGTCACACCATTTGCATATTTTTGTGTGTGGTATCTTTAATGAGCATAGTTCTTAATACTATGTCTCCAACATGCATTAACACCAAAAGTTTATTGCCCAGCCTCAGATAGTTGTGACTTCTACATAAGTCCAATTATGATTGCTTAACATAGCGCTAAATTTGTGACATAAAAGGCATAAGCATTCTAGTTAGTGAGATTGTAAGTCTCTCCTCTTCCATGATATTGTGTGGAAACTTGGCCTTCTTTCCTTCCTTTGGAAGATGTTTTGGTTCAAGGATCCATGCTTGTGGCAAGTGGGTTGAGTGTTCTCCAAAGAATATCTTAAAATCAAAAGCAAAAAAAAAAACTAACTTCTAACTTACTAACCATTAAATTTTACTTTCAAGCCTTTACTTTAATGCAATTTACTTTTAGTATTCTATTAACTTTTGCGATTATACATACCGATCTAATTGTTTATGTTAAGGTAATTTTCACTTTGTCCATTTGGACCATATTGTGTGATATTATTTTGTTTTGTGTATTCTTTGTTTGCTTGTTTGGTCTTTGACCATTAATGCACATAATAATAACGAAAACCCTAAAAGACTTTTGAGTGGACTGTTGGTTTGATCTTGCCCAATTGGACTTAGAACTTAGGCAACATTCCTTTGCTAATGGACTTGGCCAATGCCAATTTGTTGAAGAACCAAGAACTTGCAATTTGAATTCATCTGATACATCATTCAAGATCTACCCAATTCATCTACAACATGGATCATTTGTTAAGATGTTATGTTGAGCCTGTGACTTGTGGAATTGATCTGCTACATAGGCTATTTTGAAAGAAGATTATTGAAGTGGATAAGCTTGGAAGAGGCCATCTTTATTTGATGCCTTTGCTCTTCAAGATTGATATAATTGTGCATTTGTGTATTGCTTGATTCTAAAAGTCCAAGGGAATTCTGGGTTTCTATTGACATACTTGTCTATTGGATTGCTCCCATTTGGTCAGATCTTTTCAACTTTAAACTTTTAAATTCTTATGTACAGGGGAATCTTTTCATCTTCTCCCCATTTCTTTAATTTCAAAATCTCTCCCTCCATTTTAAAAATCTTTTTTGTGTGAACTACTTTTGTTCTAAACTTTGACCACTTTTTTGCAAAAAGATAGAAACTTTGGCCTTATGCCATTTCATTTTCAAACTTATTTTCTTAAATCAAACTTGCAAATAAAATTAATCATACTTGACTTAAACTTTCAAAAGCCAAAAATAACTAACACATTCAAACAAATTTTAGGCCTTTGTGCCTTTCAAACTTTAAAAACAATGCATCCACTTTGTAATTTATAGCACGAACTACGAGGTTTTAATCCCTCATTTCTATGTTGGTACGTAGGCACGAGACCGAAGGTCTTGTCAAACACAAAGAATATAATTAATGAATTCTTTTCTCATCCCCCCATTCTATTTGCTTGTAAACATCACTTTATACAAAATACATATGCACACAAAAAGGGCTCCCTAGGAGTACCTAGGACACTTTGGGTGCTAACACCTTCCCTCTGTGTAACCAAGCCCCTTACCTGTGATCTCTGACTTTTTATTAGTTTTTATTTGAAAACTTCTTACTCTTTGTGTTTTGTTCGTACTTTTCCCTTTTCCCTTGGAAACAATAAAAGTGCGGTGGCGACTCTTGTTAATTGATCTCTAGCTTGTCAATAGCATGATGATCATGCATTTCCCGCTACACGCGCCTATAGCCAGATCTTCTGATGTAGTTATTAAGGATCCTTAGGATGAATAGTCTCCTTTACTCTTGTATTTTTGGTTTCTGAAATTGTACTCAATGTAATCCTTCCAATTATATAAATAAAAGAGATTTTTATGGTCATATCAAAGTGTTGCAATTATTGTCATCTATATATATCTGCAAATAATATAGTAAGTTCCTTGAAAATAAAAATAAACAAGCATTGCATTTCATGCATCATTTGCATAACAGGTTTCAGTTTCGCCAAATGTCTTATTGGTATTTCTTTTGTGCTTCAGCCAAGATGACTCATCGATACAATACCCGCGCCAATCACTCAAAGATTATGGAGCATCTAGAGCAAGAGAACAAAAAATTGAAGGACGAGATCGCCCGTTTGACTGTCATGATGGAGTCAGTATTAGCCACTCAAAGCCAATCTTCTCCAACGCCTGCAACTCCTCCTCCTTAGAGGACTGTCATTTCAGAGGTGTCCACCTTTACCATTCCTGCTACTGTTGCTCACTTTGCGCCTATTATGCCTTCCGGATTCCCATGGGGAATGCCGCCTAACTTCATGCCTGAAGGTTTTACGCCTACGTTTGTTTCCATGCCGGCATCTAGACCGGTCATGTCTGTGCCACCACCAGTTGTGCATACTTTACCCCGTGTTGAAGAAATCATCTATCATTTTTAGCCGTCCAAGGGCCCTAATGTGTATGAGAAGATAGACGAAATGAAAGACCAATTCCTTGAGTTGCGAAAGGAGTTGAAGACTTTGAGGGGTAAAGATCTGTTTGGAAAGAGTGTTGCGGAACATTGTTTGGTTCCAAATGTGAATATCCTGGTGAAGTTCAAAGTGCCTGACTTTGAAAATCCAAGGGGAATACTTGTCCACTCAGTCATCTTGTGATGTACGCCAGAAAGATGTTGACTCAAACCGACAATGATTAGTTGTTGATCCATTATTTTCAAGACAGTTTGATCGGTGCCGCTCTGAGGTGGTACATGGGATTGGATAGTGAGAGCATCCACACATTCAATCATTTGGGTGAGGCTTTTGGGAAACAGTACAAATATAATGTTGATATGGCACCAGATAGAGACCAGTTTAGGTAGTTGTCTCAGAAAGACAAGGAGACGTTTAAGGAGTATGCTCAGAGATGGAGAGAGCTTGCTACTCAGATTACCCCTCTTTTGGAAGAGAAGGAGATTACTAGGATTTTTCTCAAGACTCTGAGCTTATTATATTATGAGTGGATGATTTCCAGTGCCCCTAGTGATTTTACCAAAATGGTAAACATGGGGATGAGGCTAGAAGAAGGTGTCTGAGAGGGACGGTTATCTAAGGAGGAAACGTCGTCCAGCAAGAGGTATGGCAATAGTTTTAGTAATAAGAAAGAGAACGAAGCTAATGCAGTATCTATTGGGAGGCAGAGGAGGCCTCATGTAAGGAGAAGTCAACCACCCAGTCAACACCATCACCAAGTATCATCTATAATTCCGGTATTTTCAAACAATTAGTCAACACCAATTCAACAACAACAACGTCAACAACCGCCATCGCAATGAAAGAACACCTATAACAACAACACCAACAATCATTAACAACAACAAAACTTTGAGAGGAAAAAGGTCTCTTTTGACCCGATTCCTATGACATATCCTGAATTGTACCCATCGTTGGTTCTCAAGAACCTGTTGCAACCATGGAATCCTCCACAAATCCCTGAACCATTTCCATGGTGGTACAAACTGGAACTCCGCTGTGCCTTTCACCAAGGAGCTCCCGATCATGATATTGAGAACTACTACCCTCTAAAGTATGAAGTCCAGAAGCTGGTTAAAAGTGGAATGGTGTCCTTTGAGGACCGTGTGCCGAACGTTAAAGCTAACCCACTACCTGCCCATGGGAATTCATCTGTTAATATGGTGGATAACTGTTCTAGGGAGTTCAAGGTATTTTATGTACACTTTATTAGAAGGTCCTTGGTGATGATGCACAAGGATATATGTTTGGTGTAGCGGTAAATTCATGATCATCAAGCTATTGACAAGCTAGAGATCAAGCAACAAGAGTCGCCACCACGCTTTTATTGTTTCCAAGGGAAAACGGAAAAAGTACGAACAAAACCCAAGAGTAAGAAGTTTACAAATCAAAACTAATAAAAAGTCAGAGATTACAGGTAAGGGGGTTGGTTACACAGAGGGAAGGTGTTAGCACCCAAAGTGTCTTAGGTACTCCTGGGGATCTCTTTTTGTGTGCATATGTACTTGGTATAAAGTGATGTTAACAAACAAATAGAATGGGGCGATGAGAAAAGAATTCATAAAAATGAGGGATCAAAACCTCGTAGTTCGTGATACAAATTTCAAAGTGGATGCATTGCTTTTAATAAAATTTAAGTTTGAAAGGCATGAAGGCCTAAAAATGGTTTGAATGAGTTAGTTCTTTTTGGATTTTTGAAAGTTTAGGTCAAGTATAGTTAAATTTATTTACAAGCTTGATTTAAGAAAAGAAGTTTGAAAATGCAATGGCATAAGGCCAAAGTTTCTATCTTTTTTTTTGCAAAGTGGTCAAAGTTTAAAACAAAAGTAGTTCACACAAAGAAGATTTAAAAAAATAGAGGGAGAGATTTTGAAATTAAAGAAATGGGGAGAAGATGAAAAGACTATCCTATGTACAAAATTAAAAGTTTAGAGTTGAAAAGATCTGACCAAATGGGTAGCAATCCAATAGACAACAATGTCAATAGAAACCCAGAATTCCCATGGACTTTTAGAATCAAGCAACACACAAATGCACAATTATATTATCTTGAAGAGAAAGGCATCAAATAAATATGGCCACATCCAAGCTTATCCATTCCATGATCTTCTTCAGAGTAACACATGTAATAGATGAACTCCACAAGTCACAGGTTCAAAATAACAGCTCCACAATGATCATATTGCAGATGAACTCAAAAGGATCTTGAATGATGTATCAGATGAAGTTTCAGATTGCAAGCACTTGGTTCCTCAACAGTTTGGCATTGGCCAAGTCCTTTAGCATAGGAATGTTGCCTAGATTCTAAGTCCATTTGTCCAAGATCAAGCCAACAATCCTCACAAAAGTCTTTTAGGGTTTTTGTTGTTATTATGTACATTAATGGTCAAAGACCACACAAACAAGCAAAGTATACACAAACAAAATATATCACACAATATGGTCCAAGTGGACAAAGTGAAAATTGCATTAACATAAATAATTAAAATGATAATGAACAATAGCAAATGAAATAAAATGCTAAAAGTTAAATGGCATTAAAGTAAAGGTCTTGAAATTAAAAGTTAGCAGTTAATCGGTTAGAAGTTAGTATTGTTTCGCTTTTGCTTTTTTTATTTGAAGTCATTCTTTGGAGAACACTCAACCCACTTATCACAAACATGGATCCTTGAACCAAGACATCTTCCAAAGGAAGGAAAAAAGGCCAAGTTTCCATATAATACCATGAAAGAGGGGAGACTTCCAATCTCACTAACTAGAGTGTTTATGCCTTTTATGTCACAAATTTAGCGCTATGTCTGTAGAAGTCACAACTATTTGAGGTCGGGCAATAAAATTTTGGTGTTAATGCATGTTAGAGACATAGTATAATGGACTATGCCCATGAAACATACCACACACAAAAAAGAATATGCAAAAGGTGTGACCTAATCTCATCCATACTCATGTCAATTTTTCAATCAACTAGCCTTAGGATTATGAGATATCATAGGCTAAATGGAATGAATGAATCAAGAAAGGGAATAAGATGAAGTGGGAGGGGAATGGACCAAAACACAAATTGGGTAAAGGAGGACTTTTACCAAATTAATCTCATCCATTCATTTTGGGAGATGGAATGTACATTCCATCATTCCCCTAAATCCAATGATATTAATTTGATAAAGTCAAATCAACCTTGACCAAGGCCCAACAACAAAAGTCAAACATAAACAAGTCATCACAATTGGTCAACAAATTTATTTTGCATTTATTCAAATTAAAATACTAAAATAGTGCATTTAAATTAAATATGGTTTGTCCAATTCCTAAAATCTCATCAAAACACCAAAGAAATGGCCATGAGATTTATCATAGGTCAAGCAAGGTCAAAGGACCTTGGAGAAAATTTTTTGGACATTTAAATATATTTTTAAACAATTAAAAATAAATGCAAAATCAATTAATTCATGAAAAATATTAATAATGATCCAAAAAAATAATTTTTTTTCTGAATATGAAAGAGAAAAATATTTGAATTTTTTTGGTGAAAGTCCCATATTTTTTGGATCAATATTGAATTTAATATGAATTATTGAAAATAATGCACTTAAAATAAAAATTAAAATATCAGAAAAAACGTGGACCAGTCGATCTCCCTCATTAATTGAGGTGGCAAATCAAGTGGTCACAAACGCGTCTCCACGATGGACTCTAGTCAGCGCGCCATAACCTTGGTAATCAAAAAGAACGCTCAGGATTAAAACGAATTAGATGGATCCGATGGTTGTGAGAGATGCCAACACATTGCCAGAGCTGTAGCTCCGGTCTTCTTCTCCAGTGTGCAGCGGGGTATTCGTTACCTTTAGAGATATTGACTAAATCTAAGGTAAACCATACAAGTCGAGTCGCCACCGCACTTCTATTTATCCAAAGGAATGGTTAGAAAGCGAAAAAAAACCTAAAAGTTTTATTGAATCAAAAACTAGTAAAAATGTCAGAGATCTGGGTAAGGGGGTTGGTTATGCAATGGGAAGGTTTTAAGCACCCAAAACATCCTAGGTACTCCTAGGGATCCCTTTTCACACTTGTTTTAAGGTTGGTATTTTGTGAAAAATTTGTTTGTGCAAACATGATTGAAGAGATGAGAAGAAAATATACAAGTTATTTACATTTTGTGTTTGGATGGATAAACCCATTGCCTACGTACCATCTTCAAAAAGATTAGGATCAAAACCTCGTAGTTCGGTGTAAAAATCTCAAAATGAGTTGGTGAATTGATTGGTCCAAAAGCCTTAAAGTCTTTTGTTATCCAAGGGAGAAAACTCAACCTAAAACCACAAATCCACCATGTGAGGATAACTTCAACATGCTAGTGAGGGGTTAACCCTATAATAAGAATGGAAGACTTATTATCCATCACTAAGGATATAGGTGAGTATTACATCTACCTCAATGGTAACTCGAACCTAATAGCTAAAGGTTATGAAAATTTTGATTAAGAAAGTGGCCATTGAAACCATAAAAAGCATTTGAATGAGTTATATTTACCAATGGAAAGTATGTACAAAATATGGTCAAAGTTGATTAAGAAGTTCAATTCAAAATAAGTGTTATGAAAAGAAAGTTTGAAAATCAAAAGCATAAGGCTTAGGTTTCTAATGTTTGAAAAGAAGTGTTAAATGTTTACATAAAAGTTTTAGCTTGGGTTAGAGTATAGGGAAGAAGAAGAATGGCTAAAGTCCTAATCATACAAGAGATAAGGGATAAGAAACAAGACCACAAATGGAGTTCCTCTCTTGAGATCATATTGATGATCCAAGTAGCTCCCACCCTTTGGAATATGCAAGCAAAATAATAATAAGCTCAAGCTAAAATCAAACAAGCTTCTTAAGACATCCTCAATGCATCTTGTATCTTTCACTTTGGATGAACATGGCAACGATTCTTCAATTTGAGCTATCATAGAATTCCCTAGCACAAAAAGCACACACATCAAAAGTTCCATGAAGTAAACCAAGAATTGACAAGAGTGAGTTTAGAGGTTTGGTCCTTCTAATCCATCTTCAACATTTAAAGTCCTTTTACTCCAATTTGCATAGGGAATGTCCTAGAAACTAAGTCCATTTGTCCATGTCTTTGCATTTCGTCCACAACAATCAAAACAAAACACAAGCACAATAATATATACACAATTATGTGCTCAAGTGGGCAAAAGGCAAATTGCATTAACATAAACATGTGCTCAAGTGAGCAAAGGGGGAAAAGCAAGTGAATAATATGTACAAGAATAGTAAATTGCATAAAAGTAAAGTGCAAGAATTAAATGTTAATAGTTAATGGTTATTGTTAGTAGTTAGTGTGCCATAAGGCAAATTTAGCGCTATGTTAAGCAACCGTAATTGGACTTATGTAGAAGTCACAACTATCTGAGACCGATCAATAATAATGTAGGCAACAACACAAGTTAGAGATTTTGATTAGTGAACCAAACTCCAACAACTTGCCTTGCCAAAAAGAAGATGAAAAATGATCTTGTATTGATTTAGGTCCTTTGCATGATTTAGAAAGCAATCTATCCTTAATGAAAAGCCATTCACTTGATCATTTGATCAAGATAAATTAGATTTGAATCAAGGAAGATTAAACCTCCCTAATCAATACTAACCATCAACCTTTAACTCATTGATCAAAAAGAAGGAAAGAAGAAGAAGAAGAAGAAATAGAAATGAAGAAATAAAGTGCATTAAATGAAATGGAATTTACTAATCAACAATTGTTGACCAAAGATAGGGAAGATCAAGGTCAACCAATAGAAAACAGAAGCAAAATGAAGATTGGAAGTCAAGGAATGAACAAAATATTTTTGACATTTTTAATATTTAAAATAAAACTTGAATTAAAATATTAAAGGAAGGTCAAACTTCAAACTCACTTCAAATCAACTTTGAAAAGTCTAAGTGAATTATCCCAAGTTCCACAAGGTCAAACAAAGTTTGACAAAAATTTTCAGCATTTTTAAAAATCAGAAACTATTTTTAATCAATTAAAAATGAATAAAAATAACCTAATTGAACTAAAATCTCAAATCAATTAATAAATTGATGAGAATATTTTTCATAGATCTATCATCATTCAAAGAGGTTGAGAATATATTTTTGTATTTTTTGAATATCAAAAACTATTTAAAATGAATTAAAAATAACCAGAAAAGAGAAATAAAATGGAATTAAAAGAAATAAAAGAAAATAGAAATCAGAAAATGAAAATTAGAAAAAAGGAGAGGCGTTGGATGATGGCTCATTAATTGAGCTGGCACATCACATGGCCCTCAGCGCGTTTCCACAATACATCCAAGTCAATGCATCCACACGCGGTTTAATAAAAAGTCATAACATTGGACTGCTGAGATTAGATCTGGAAATGGAAAAGGACAGTCCAGATCTGATCTGGAGACCAGACGGTGGCCAGCGCCACCGTCTTCTCCGGCAAGCTCCGGTGGGGATCCAAAATTACAGGTCAAAAAAAGTTAACTAAAATGCACGATCCAGGCACCATTCGAAAGGTGAAGTGATGTACATCAATCCTATGCCACTCAATTCCACTCTAGATTCCTATTAAGAGAGAAATCAGAGATGGAAGTTTGGTGGTGTTCAACTGAACTTGATCGATTTCAACAATTAAGCACACAATAATGATGCCTTTATAGAGAGGACTTCAGACAACACAAGATCAAGGCAAATGAAGCAAAGTATGATGGGATTCGAAGCAAATTTCAGTCGAGCAAAACCTTTGGATTGTGAAGAATTAAGTCACTCTACTTGGTTCCTTTTGCAAACAAAAGCTTCAATGGATCAAATGAAGAAGGTCTAGGAACTTTAGATCTTAAAATTCAACCAAATGCAATTGAATTTCAAATCTGAAATTTTAGAGAAAAATGAAGTTTGTTCCTTTGGTATGGGTGGGGATTCAATTCAGCAGGGATTTAGGCGCCATTAGGTTGAAGAATTGAAGAACTATGGTAAGGTATTTATAGATGGAGAGAGTTGTAAGCAATGCTGAATGTGTGACTTCAATTTTGCATGAATGGAAAGGGCCTCCATGCATGGGCCTGTACAGGCGCATGGAGGGCCCAATTCCACATGGCTTGGCAAGCTGAGTCATGAATGAATGAAATGGACGTGCAATTTAGGTGTAATCAGCTCATGCATGGCAATTTAATCAAGTTTCCAAAAATGCACCTAATTCTTTTCATGTCTTCGAAAGTGATGCTTCCGAACTCCAAATGCTACCTTATGAGTAATGGTTAGAAAGCTTGTTGCATAAGTAACAAATGCTATGTTGATAAAAAATCCAATTGGGCCTTGGAAATTAAAGAAATTTGAGCTTGAAGTGTAAGGTGCAAAACATGCATATGTGAAGTTTCCAAATTTGGCCAATGTTCAAGCCCTTCTGTCTCAATGATGCAAGCTCCAAATGATACAATCTTCAACATCAAAGTTGTAGATATGTTTAAGACAATCAATTTGGACTTAAATGTTGCATCATTTGGATTTTCAATGAAGAAGTTATGGGCACTTGAAGTTGGACTTTTTCACATTTCAATTGATTTGGCCAAAAGTGACCTATAATGTTTTGCATTATCATATGTACTTCTTTTGAGATTTTGAAATTTTGCTCAACATAACATTTTAATTAGACACAATAAGCTTTCCAATGAATTACGTCTCATCCCAAAATCATAAAAAATGAATGAGTTATGTTCTTGGGAAGTTGACCCAAAATTAGGGTTTCAGTCAAAATGACCTATAATGTCTTGGAATGGATGATGACCTTCCAAGCTTCAAATTTTTTTTTTATGAACATTAAAGTTGTTCATATTGTTCTTAAGAAAATCTTTGCTCTTGGGATCATCTCCATTTGACCGACACATAAAAAGTTAGGTCTCAGTGTATTTTAAAATAGTCAGATGAATTGACTGATCACCTTCTCAAGTCCACAACTCATATCTTGATGAATTGATGATTGAGGGCACTCAAATAAGTTCAAATATGCATGGAATGATGAATTAAATAACTCCCCTTGATTGTATTTGACCATGGTCTGAGGTTGCTTCATGAGCAAGGCATTGTTGATGATCAGATGAATTAGGGTTTCCTTGGGAAACAAACCTCAAACCCCTTGACTTGCTTTGATCAAAATAATGAATTAAGATACTTGGGAGGCATATTTGATGGATAAGAGCTTTGGGAACCATTACCATGCTTTCTTTCATCTTCTCTTGACCATATCATTGTACAAAGCATCTCCTAGAAGCTTTTGACCTTGTGACTGCTCAAGATACAAACAAGAAATGTTAGGTACATATTTTTGTGCTTTTGGTTAGTAAATAAAATGAGAAAAGAAATAATATACAATTCAAGCATGCTTGGTGATCTCAAACCACTCACAAGGGATCCCACCCCAAAGGGAAGGAGCCAAGATGGTTATGATCCTTGAGGTTATGCAAATGCAATGTTATGATGCCATGAGGGATCTTAGGGCCAAAATTAGGGTCTTACAGATGCCCCTATTTAAGGTCATTCTAGCCGGAGAAGTGAAGGTTAAAATCTTCGTCTCGACGGGGTAAAATGGGCTTAAATAATAACAAAGAGACGAATTTTGGTCCCTAAGAAACCTCATAATGCAAATGTAGGTATGCAAAAGGGTAATACTCTGTGGGGATATATGTCCATAAAGAAGAAAAGAAATCCGGAGAAACTGACAATCCATATGAGTAATTTACTCCATGGGACAGAGACTCTGGGACTCTTATGGGGATAGAAAAGGAAATAAATTGCGTGAGCAGTTCACGACTTAGAACTTATTGAGACACGAGAGAGATTCCATGAAAATAAATCAATGGAAGGACTCGAGCTGACTCAACGATGCATGTATTGGGGAATATGCCAATACAACACAAATTGCCCACAAAGGATACTTCGGATGAAAATCCGGACTCAGATGGGGAGAATCCACTAAGGGATCTTGCTGGGGAACATCCAAACAGGACTCCTCCAGGGAAACACCAGGGCGAGGTATTACCGGTTATTGGGTAATAAGCTCGAAGAGACATGTGATCTGAACACCGGTATAAGGGTGAGAGAACAACATGCTCAGGGAGAATGAATATCTAAGACCTGTATAAGGGTGAGAGATATCAAACATCAAAAATCATCTGAGGAAAACCTAAAAGGTATATTTCAACTCAGAAAAATCTGACTCCATAGGGGACAAAGGTCATAATAGGGAGCAGAAGGGAAGGAACACCAGGGATACCGGTTACTGGGCATATAATAGGTGACCGACCAAGGTGTGAATTGGGGAATATTCCCAAGAAACTCATCATCCAAAAGAGGTCTAAAAGCAAACTCGATGACAGGATGGACATTCGTTTACACAAAGGGAAATACGAATCTTACTCGACTTGGGAAGAATAAAGACTTCGACCAAAGAGTGCATGAGATATGTTATCTATTACCGACCGTCAGAACATAGATAACATACTTGCATGGAAGATTACCCACAACAAGTTACTGGGTTAATAAAGGATAGATTGACCGAAAGAAAAGGGGCATCAGGATACCAAATACTAGGTATATAAAGATGACCAAATCCGAGGGAGAAAGCAATCATTGCCAACAAAGGCGAATGAAAGAAGCCTCGCTGGGATACATTGACAAAGGCAATGATCCGGGAGATATACTTAAAAAGGGTGAAGGACTATCAATACCGAATATTGGATAATGATAACCGTCAAGGAGGGGATTACATCTACCAGATACTGGGTAGAAAACCACGGAAGAGTAACCGTCATCGGTTAGGATGAATAAAAAGGTTAACTCCGCGAAGGGGATAAAAATAGGGTTTACAACTACCGGTATAAAGGTAGAAAACCACAGATTCCGCCGTGGAAAAGATGGATAATTACTGGTTACTGAGCAATCATTCATCCAAACTACGGGGAAATGCAAGGATAATCTTCAAAAGCCAAATCTAGGAACAAGCTAGAGATGCACGATGAAACAAGACTCATCCCTATGAGGATATAACTCAATGGGGGATTCCATCCCAATATATGTGTTGGGAGGAAACAGAAACAACCATCATCCACGAGGACATAACTCGGTGGGGAATGTGGAAGAAAGGATAAACGCTTTCTACTTATGGGGCTGACTCTTCATGGGGAGATCAGACACAAACAATCTGCTTGGGGAATATATTACTGACTAGAAGGAGATAACAAACAAAGATATATGGCAAAGCATGCAACATGAATATCTAAATGTTAAAAAAAATATATGCCTATGCGTGGTTTATGTATGATGAATGCTGACAGAACAGACATATCTAACACAAACAGGTCCACTGATCGATTGAATAAACATCCGGTACTACATCTCAAGAGAGAAAGCCAGGCCCAGTGGAGAACATCCCATCTGCCGGGGATCAGGGGTACTAGGAAATAAAGACTTCTGCAGGGGAATGAACATCCACCATTCCAACTAGGAACAGGATCATGGCACAGATAAGCTCTGCTGTAGAAGCCACTCCACCAGGGAAATTATCATAGGAGGGGGTGGATCTATGGTGAACAACCGTCAATCAGAAACTTCCAAAGACCACCAAAAACTATCCTAATTAAGAGATCACATCTGCTGAGGAGGAAGGAAGGTTGAATACCTTTACCACACACTTTGCTCGGGAGGGAAAACCACAAAAGGCTCCGGAGGAAGAGGATACAAACATGCCAGGAGTATGAACAAAATGTCTTACCCTATTGAGAATCATGCCATCTTTGGGAGAGCACTGAAGACATTCCCAGTATCCTTTTTGTCATTGTGAATGTTCACTTTGTTTAAAAACAAGTTATGAAAAAGTAATTATTTAAAACAATGATATTTCTCAATTAAAACATGCAAAAATATTTGTTGAATGAGAAAAAACAAATAAGAGTGAAAATAATTGGATAAAGGCTCAAATTTATTTGATGGAATGGTAGTCTGTAAATGGCAAGACTCCATAGATCTTTACAAATTTGAAACTGGTGATATATATTGGAAAAAGAGCTACATTGAACATAATGACCATTTCTCCACCAACTCTGAATCCGATGTATTTGAAGCTTTAGTTGATGATGACTGAGGGAGAATCTCTGACAGATGACAGTTTGTAGAACAAAGTCGCTTCAGGATGCAGTTACTTGCCAAATCCCTAATTTTTTCCTAGATTGCCTTAGGATGAGGTACTCAATCTAGCGAGATACATATTCATTTTTTATGTCTCTAACTTTTTCCTGGATCGCCCTTTCGGGTTTTCAATCCACTGAGACGCTCATTTTTGCCTAAGCCGTCCTTTCGGGTTTTCAACTTAGCGAGCTATTCTGTTTTTATTTTTAGGCGAACTATTTCTTGACTGCATCTGAATTCACAGGACGAGTGAAGTCCTCCCCATCCATAGTTGTAAGTATCAAAGCACCGCCTGAAAAGGCTCTCTTGACAACGTATGAACCTTCATAGTTTGGAGTCCACTTGCCCCTGGAATCGGGCGCGAAAGACAAGACTTTCTTGAGCACAAGGTCAGCTTCTCGGAACACACGAGGCTTGACCTTCTTATCAAAGGCTTTCTTCATCATTTTTTGATATAACTGACCATGGCACATGGCCGTCAATCTCTTCTCTTCAATCAAATTCAATTGGTCATAACGACTCTGAACCCATTCAGCATCAGTCAACTTGGCTTCCATCAAGACTCTCATTGATGGGATCTCCACCTCTACTGGGAGTACAACCTCTATGCCGTAAACGAGAGAGAAAGGGGTTGCCCCTGTTGAAGTGCGGACAGACGTACGATATCCATGCAAAGCAAATGGCAGCATCTCATGCCAATCCTTGTACGTGACAAGCATCTTCTGGATAATCTTCTTGATATTCTTATTAGCAGCTTCAACAACTCCATTCATCTTGGGTCTGTAGGAAGAAGAATTATGATGTGCGATCTTGAACTCGCTACACAACTCTTTCATCATCTTGTTGTTCAAGTTAGATCCATTATCAGTAATGATCTTATCTGGCACACCATAACGGTATATGAGTTGATTTTTGATAAACTTCACAACCACCTACCTGGTCACATTTGCATATGATGCCGCTTCTACCCATTCAGTGAAGTAATCAATTGCTACGAGAATAAATATGTGACCGTTGGATGCTTTCGGCTCTATCATGCCAATCATGTCAATTCCCCACATAGAGAAAGGCCATGGTGATGAAATCACATTCAGAAGTTTCGAAGGAATATGAATCTTATCCGCATAAATCTGACACTTATGGCCTTTCTTCACATATTTGCAGCAATCAGACTCCATTGTCAGCGAATAGTATCCTGCTCTCAACATCTTTTTAGCCATGGCATGTCCATTGGAATGAGTACCAAATGAACCCTCGTGGACTTCAATCATTAACAGGTCTGCTTCGTGTCTATCCACGCATCTGAGCAGAACCATGTCAAAGTTCCTCTTATAAAGCACATCACCATTGAGGTAGAAACTGACTGACAATCTCCTCAAAGTCTTCCTATCTTTAACAGGTGCCCTAGGTGGGTAAATCTGGCTCTGAAGAAAGCACTTGATATCATAATACCATGGCTTATCATCTTGCACTTCCTCTACTGCAAATACATGAGCTAGTTTGTCCAAGCGCATCATAGTGATATTGGGAACTTCATTCCAAAGTCTAACCACAATCATCGAAGCAAGTGTAGCAAGAGCATCTGCCATCCGAATCTCATCTCGAGGAATATGATGGAAGTCAACCTTATTAAAGAACATTGAGATCCTCCTCGCATAATCTCTATATGGGATGAGGCCAGGCTGATTCGTCTCTCATTCACCCTTCATCTGATTAACAACGAGGGCCGAATCACCATAAACATCAAGATGCTTGATCCTAAGATCAATACATTCCTCCAATCCCATAATACAAGCCTCATACTCAGCCATATTATTCGTGCATTTGAAAGTTAGCCTTGCTGTAAAAGGAAAATGTGTGCCCTGAGGAGTAATAATCACTGCCCCAATACCATTTCCATATTGATTCACAGCGCCATCAAACACCATACTCCATCTGGAACCAGGTTCTGGCCCTTCATCAAGTGTAGGCTCATCAAAATCTTCCATTTTCAAATACAAAATCTCTTCATATGGGAAATCATACTAAACTGACTGATAATCCTCGATTGGTTGATGTGCCAAGTGATCAGCCAAAATACTACCTTTTATAGCCTTCTGAGCTCGATACTCAATGTCATACTCAGACAACAACATCTGCCAACGGCCAATCCTCCCAGTTAAAGCAGGTTTCTCAAAGATATACTTGATTGGATCCATTTTGGATATCAACCAAGTTGTATGATTCAACATATACTGGCATAAGCGCTTAGCAGCCCTAGCCAAAGCACAACATGTTTTCTCAAGCATTGAGTATCGAGACGCACTCAGTGAACTTCTTACTTAGTTAGTATATAGCATATTCTTTCGATCCCGATTCGTCTTGCTGACCAAGGACACAACCCATCGAGTCTTCAAGAACTGTCAGATACATAATCAACGGTCTCCCTTCCACAAGCGGGGACAGAATCGGAGGCTCAAAAAAATACTCTTTAATACTATCAAAGGCCTTTTGACAATCCTCGGTCCAATCATGAGACTGATCTTTCCGGAGGAGCTTGAATATTGGCGCACATGTGGTAGTCATGTGGGATATGAATCTGGAAATATAATTCAAGCAGCCAAGAAAACCTCGGACTTGCTTCTCAGTTTTGGGCACAGGCATCTCCAAATGTACACTTGTTAGGATTCAATTGAAGTTTGTACTTCCTCAAACGCTGGAAAAGCTTCAACAAGTGTTCTACATGTTCAACTTCCGTTCTTGACTTTGCAGTCATATCATCAACATACACCTCAATCTCCTTGTGCATCATATCGTGAAACAAGGTAGTCATAGCCCATTGATACGTGGCTCCGGCGTTCTTCAAACCGAAGGGCATCACTCGATAATAGAATGTTCCCCAAGGTGTGATGAATGTTGTCTTCTCCATATCCTCGGGTGCCATTTTGATCTGATTATATCCGAAAAATCCGTCCATAAATGAGAAGACATTGAATTTAGTTGTATTATCTACCAACATATCAATATGTGGTAGAGGGAAATCATCTTTCAGACTAGCTTTATTCAAGTCTCTATAGTCCACACACATTCGGACTTTTCCATCTTTCTTAGGCACGGGCACAATATTGGCTACCCATTGAGGATATGTAGAAGTCACCAGAAACCCCACATCAATTTGCTTATGAACTTCCTCTTTGATCTTTACTGCCATATCGGGATGAGCCCTTCTGAGCTTCTGCTTCACAGGCACGAACTTAGGCATCAAAGGCAGGAAATGTTGCACGATATCTGTATCCAGACCAGGCATGTCTTCATAAGACCAGGGAAAGATGTCGAAGTATTCTCGTAGAAACTCAATCAACCACTTTTTAACAGATTCTTCCAGGAGTGCCCCAATCTTCACTTCTCGCACATAATCTTCGGACCCCAAGTTGACTGTTTCTAGATTCTCAAGATACGGCTGAATGATCTTCTCTTCATGCTCAAGTAGATGGGTAATCTCGTCAGGAATCTCTTCAACATCATCTTCTTCAGCCTCAAATACAGGGAATTCAAAGTTCGGAGATGATGTTGGATCATTATGTTCAATGGGTTTGATCAACCTACATAATGATTTTGGATATAAGGAGATAATAGAATTCACGCAAAGCAAATCATTATGTAGATGAAAAGATTGATTTTATTTTATTTTTAGGGTTTTATTTGATCACCAATTTTCATGAAAAAGAGAAAAGGGAAAATAATTGGAAAAAACAAACATTTAACATGAATTTATTGAATGAAGATATCATTGTATTTATGAGCCAACAATGTCATCACTCCTCCTTTTGGCATGGGAGGAGGGTTTTCAAACACAATGAACATTACTTTGACTTATGGATAACTGTTGGAATATCAACAGCGACCCAATTATTGCAGATTCCTCCTGGGATGATGAAATTGCCAGAATCCTCTTCATTTTCTTTCAGAATAGCAGCATCCTCTTCATCTTGACCGGTGTGGATGAATCCACCACTCTTGAACAACCCTTATTGGTTGAAGACACCGAAGGAATAACCTATGCCAACCCGGGATTTATTGTCTTCCAACGTAATCATTTTTCCCAATCCAGCAGTTGCACCATGCTCAATGGCCAACTTTGCATTTTTATAGGAAGCGAATGAAGGAGTTCCCTTCTTAATAGGTTCAGCAATAGATAAAGCCTGGAATGGCGTTCTAACTTCATCCTCAGCATCTATATATGAGAAGGAAGACAAATGGCTAACCAGGAGAGCCTTTTCTCCCCCTACCACCACCAGCTTCTTATTCTTCACAAACTTCAGTTTCTGGTGTAGGGTGGATGTCAAGGTGCCTGCCTCGTGAATCCATGGTCTGCCTAAGAGACAACTATATGATGGGTGAATATCCATAACCTGGAAGGTAATCTAGAAATCACATGGCCCGATTTTGACTGGGAGATCAACCTCTCCAATCACAGTTTTGCGAGACCCATCGAAAGCCTTCACAACTACCCCACTCTGCCTCATGGGAGGCCCCTGATATGATAACTTTGCAAGAGTGGTCTTCGGAAATACATTTAATGATGACCTAGTGTCCACCAGCACATTGGACATGGCGTCATCTTTGCAGCTCATAGATATGTGTAATGCCAAGTTGTGGTCTCTTCCCCCCTCGGGGAGATCAGCATCACAAAAAGTCAAATTGTTACAAGCGGTAATGTTTGTAACAATACTGTCAAATTGTTCAATCGTGACGTCGTGATCCACATACGCCACATCCAACACCTTCTGCAGAGCTTCTCGGTGTGGTTCTGAATTCATCAGCAATGATAATACAGAGATTTTGGATGGCGTTTGTAGAAGCTGATCTACAACGTTGTACTCACTTCTCTTGATGAGCCTCAGCATCTCATCACAGTCTTCTTTCGTATTGCCACTCGGGCCATCAGAGACAAAAGTTTTCAACATAGAGGCAGGTTTAACAACATGTTCCAGATTCAGAGCATTCACAATATTTCCCAATCGGGCGTTCAACATAATCAGCGGTATCATTCCTTCGAGCATCATCTTGCGGCTTTGGCGGAGCCGAGAAAACACGACCACTGCAGGTCAGGCCGCTGACGTCGGCAATATTAACAACAGATGAAGAAGGCAGGGGCACCTCTTTCCCATTCTCCAATGCTACAACATTGTAGCGATAGGGGACCGCCTTCTCAGAAGAGTACGGTACTGGGCCGGCTGGCTTAATGGTCAGAGCAGGAGAAGCCTTCTGCTTGCTACCATCATACTTGATGATAACAGGCTCGGGGATCTGGAATACTGGAGAAATAACATTGACCTCATTAGCATCTTCGTCATCATTTCTGTTTTGAAGGATCTCAATGACTCCCTCATCCAGCATTTCTTGAACATCTTTACACACCTGGCGACAACCTCTTTGATTAACAGAACAGACTCTGCATCTATCGTGGTCGTGCTCGTAATGACTATAATGACACAGCAAGCGATGCATCTCGACCAGAGATTGTCGAATATGACTGACATATTTGACTTTGTACTTGCCAGGGCAGCCCTAGACCATGTGGACAGATTTCCCATGCTCGGGAAATGGGTTCTTCTTCACATTAGGACCTACGTCCTCGAAACACAGAATACCACACCTTACAAGGTCTTGAACCTTGGTTTTCAAAGGGTAGCAATTCTCCACGTCGTGGCCGGGAGCACCAGAATGATAAACACAATGCAATTTGGGCTTATACCACCACTGGGGGTTAGTAGGTATAGCCGATGGGTCTTGTGGTGTAATCAACTTCCTCTCTATCAAAGAGGGATATAACTCTGCATATGTCATCGGAATAGGATCAAAGGTGACCCTTTTCCTCTCGTAACTTGTGCTAGATTGATTACTGTTTCGAGGCTGGTAGGCCTGTTGTTGAGGACGGTGTTGTTGTTGTTGATATTACGGATGTTGTTGTTGTTGATATTGCTGAGGTTGGTGTTGATTGTCTCTGAAGACAGGTGCTATATGAGCCACCTGGTGCTGGTTACTAGCGGGACGCACGGTCTTCCTCCTCACCGAGGGTCTTCTTGGTTTCATATGGGAGGTCACAACATGTGCCTCGCCATCTTTCTTCTTCGCAAACGCCCCATAATGTTTGGCAGAAGGGCCTTCTTCTCTGGTCAGGCGCCCTTCCCTGACTCCTTCTTCTAGTCGCATCCGCATATTCACCATCTCGGTGAAGTCAGAAGGAGCACTAGCAATCATCCGCTCGTAGTAAAAAGAACTCAAGGTCTTCAAAAAGATCTTGGTCATCTCTTACTCTTATAGCAGGGGCACGATATGTGCTGCTACCTCTCGCCACCTCTGGGCGTATTCTTTGAATGTTTCCTTGTACTTCTAGGACATGGCCCTCAATTGATCCCTATCAGGAGCCATATCCACATTATATTTGTATTTCTTGACGAAGGCCTCATCAAGATCGTTGAAGGATCGAATGTTTTCACTGTCCCAACCCATATACCAACGTAGGGCAGCACCGGACAAACTGTCCTGAAAATAGTGGATGAGCAATTGGTCGTTGTCGGTCTGAGTCGACATTTTCCTGGCATACATGACCAGGTGGCTGAGAGGGCAAGTATTTCCCTTGTATTTTTCAAAGTCAGGGACCTTGAATTTCACAGGGATCTTCACATTAGGAACCAAGCAGACTTCGGCAACAGACTTGCCGAAAAGATCCTTTCCTCTGAGAGTTTTCAATTCCTTGCGAAGCTCAAGAAATTTATCGTTCATAGCATCCATCTTCTCATAGACATCTGGGCCCTCAGACGGCTCAGAATGATTGATGGTGTCGTCTACACTGGGCATAGTATGCACGATAGGAGGAGGAACAGCAAGGACCGGGCTAGATGCCGACATAGAAGCAAAGGTGGGGGCAGGACCCTCAGGCATGAAATTGGGAGACATCCCCCACGGGAATCCGGCTGGCATGGTGTAAGACCCCAATTTTGTCACTAAGATCCCTTATGGCATCATAACATTGCATTTGCAAAGCCTTAAGGATCATAAGCATCTTGGTTCCCTTTGCCTTTGGGTGGGACCTCTTGTGAGTGGTTTGAGATTACCAAGCATGCTTGAATGGTATTATTTCTTTTCTCATTTTAGTTTACTAACCAAAAGCATAAAAATATGTCACTAACATCTTTTGTTTGTAGCTTGAACAATCACAAGGTCCAAAGCTTCAAGGAGATCATTAGTACAAAGATATGGCCAAGAGGAGATGAAGGCAAGCATGGTAATGGTTCCCAAAGCTCTCATCCATCAAATATGCCTCCCTAGAATCTCAATTCATCATTTTTATCAAATAAAGTCAAAGGGTTTGAGGTTGGTTCCTCAGGGAAACCCTAATTCATCTGTGCACCACAATGCCTTGCTCTTGAAGCAACCTCAGCCCATGATCAAATACAATCAAGGGAAGTTCTTTAATTCTTCATTTCATGCATATTTGAACTTATTTGAGTGTCCTCAATCATCAATTCATCAAGATATGAGTCATGAACTTGAGAAGTTGAGTAGTCAATTCATCTGGCTATTCTGAAATGCACTGAGACCTAACTTTTTATGTGTTGGTCAAATGGAGATGGTTCCAAAAGAAAACATGTTCTTCAGGATAATATGAACAACTTTCATGTTCATCCAAACTTGATTTAAAGCGTGGAAGGCCATCTCCCATTCCAATACATTATAGGTCATTTTGACTAAAACCCTATTTTTGGGTCAACTTCCCAAGAACATAACTCATTCATTTTTTATGATTTTGAGGTGGGATAAAATGCATTGGAAATTTTAAGATGTCTACTTAAAATGTTATGTTGAACAAAATTTCAAAATCTCAAAGGAAATACATGTGATAATGCAAGACATTATAGGTCCTTTTGGGCCAAATGCATTAAAAGGCAAAAAAGTCCAACTTCAAGTGCCCATACTCTTTCACCAAAACTCCAAATGATGCAAACTATAAGTCCATTTTGATTGTCTTGAAAAGATATACAACTTTGATGTTGGAGGTTTTTTCATTTAGGGCTTGCATTATCAAAACAGAAGGGCTTGAACATTGGCCAAATTTAGAAACTTTGCCTTTACATGTTTTGCACCTTACACTTTAAACTCCAATTTCACGAATTTTCACACTTCAAATGGATTTTTGCCCAACATAAAAATTGTTCCTTACACCAAAACCTTTCAAACCATTACTCACATGATCATGTTTGGATTTGGCAAGTGGTAGTTTCGAAGAGGGGAAATGTTTTGTTCAATTATGCATAACATGGTGAAACTTCATATGCAAGCAATTGGAGTGCAAACTACACGTCCAAACCATCTCATATTCATTTCAGATTGCATTTGCACCAAGTTTTAGGCCTCCCATGTGCCTGTACAGGACCATGCATGGAGGACCCAATTCACATGCACACGACTTTGATCATGCACTGCATCAGCTCTTGCTATAAATACACTTGCTTGCATCACTTGAAATCCAACCTAAAGGCGCCTGAAATCCTGCTGAAGTGATTCCCCAACCTCACCAAAGAAGCTATTTCACTTTTCTTCAAATTTTCCAGATCCAAAATTCAACTACATTTGGTTGATCCTTGGAGCTAAAGCTTCTAAACCTTCATCCTTCAGCTCATTGATCTTCTGTTTTGGCAAAGAAAGTAAGGAATCGAGCTCAAGTTTCTAGAAATCAAGGTTGTTATGCAACTGGTTTTTTCTTCGAAACTCATTATGTATTGATCTATTTGATTGGATATTATGTTGGCTGAAGTCCTCTCCATAGAGGCATCATAGTTGTGTATTCAATTTTCAAAATCTAACAAGTTCATGATGAACACCATAAAACTTCCATCTCCGATTTCTCTCAATATAGAGATCTAGAGTGGAATTGAGTGGCACAGGGATGATGTACATCATCCCAGCTTTCCAAAGATGTATAGATCGTGGATTTTGGTTGAGTTTGGAGGACCTGCAACTCGGCCGGAGCTTGGGTGCTCGCCAAAGAAGACGGTGGCGCTGGCCACCATCCACCATGCCAAATTCAATCTGGATCGTTGGATGCGCATCCCACGTTTTAATCTCAGCCATGCGTTTGGATTACTTGATTTAATGCTGGATGTTTCGCTGTTGACTTATGCCTTCCATGCGTGCGCATCTCACATCCGTCTGATCAGCCACGTTAATTAATGAGGCTTGATCAGACGCTTGTGGTTTTTTCTATTTTCTAATTTTCTGATTTAATTTCTTTTATTCCAATAATTTTCAAAAAATTCATATCTCTTTTATTATTGGACCAAAAAATATGGGACCAATTGCATTTTTCTCCAAATAATTTCTAGTTTCTATTTCTGATTTTTAATATTTTTTATTTTGTCATTTGATATTTTTTGTGAATTTTCTCTTTTCTGGTTATTTTTAATTCATTTTAAATAGTTTTTGATATTCAAAAAATACAAAAATATTTTCCTAACCTATTTGAATGATGATGGATCTATGAAAAATATTCTCATCAATTTTGTAATTGATTTGAGATTTTAGTTCCATTAGGTTATTTTTTATTCATTTTTAATTGATTAAAAATAGTTTCTGACTTTTTAAAATGCTGAAATTTTTTGTCAAACTTTGTTTGACCTTGTTGAGCTTGGGATAAATCACTTGGACCTTTCAAGGTTGATTTGAAGTGATTTTGAAGTTTGACCTTTCTTTTATTTTTAATTCAAGTTTATTTTATTGTTTGATCTCCAATCTTCATCTCATTTCTGATTTCTCATTGTTTGACTTTGACCTTCAATGTCACTTGGTCAATACATATGGATTGGTACATTTTATTTGACTTTATGCATTTTGATCTTTCCATTTCCTTATCCATTCTTCATCTCCTTCTTCTTCTTCTTCTTCTTCTTTCTTTTGATCAATGAGTTGAAGGTTGATAAGTTAGCATTGATTAGGGAGACTTAATCTTCCTTGATTCAAATCTAATTCATCTTGATCAATTGATCAAGTGAATGGCTTTGCATTAAGGATAGGTTGTTTTCTAAATCATGCAAAAGGCTTAAACCAATACAAGATCAATTCTCTTTTTCTTTTTGGCATGGCAAGTTGTTGGAACTTGGTTCACTAATCAAGACTTCTAACTTGTGTTGTTGCCTACATTATTATTGACCGGCCTCAGATAGTTGTGACTTCTACATAAGTCCAATTACGATTGCTTAACATAGCGCTAAATTTGCCTTATGGCACACTAACTACTAACACTAACTATTAACAATTAACATTTACTTATTGCTCTTTACTTTTATGCAACTTACTATTCTTGCACATATTATCCATTTGCTTTTCCCTTTGCTCACTTGAGCACATGTTTATGTTAATGTCATTTGCCTTTTGCTTACTTAAGCACATAATTGTGTAAATATTATTGTGCTCGTGTTTTGTTTTGATTGTTGTGGACCAAATGCAAAGGAAGTGGACTTAGATCTTAGGACTTTCCCTATGCAAAAAATGGAGAAATGGACTTAGTCTCTAGGACATCCCCTATGCAAGAATTGGAATAAAAGTACCTTAATGGTGAAGATGGATTAGAAGGACCAAATCTCTAAACTCACTCTTGTCCATTCTTGATTTACTTCATGGAATTTTTTATGTGTGTGCTTTTGTGCTAGGGAATCCTATGAGAGCTCAAATTGAAGAACCATTGCCATGTTCATCCAAAATGAAAGACACAAGATACATTGAGGATCTCTCAAGAGATTTGTTGATTGCTTGAGCTTACTATTATTGTGATTGCTTACTCCAAAGGATGGGAGCTACTTGGATCATCAATATGATTTCAAGAGAGGAACTCCATTGTGATTTTGTTTCTTTATCCCTCACCTCTTTGCTTTACTTAGGACTTAGCCATTCTTCTTCTTCCCTCCACTCTAACCCAAGCCAAAACTTTTGTGCAAACATTTGACACTTGTTTTCAACATTAGAAACCTAAGCCTTATGCTTTTGATTTTCAAACTTTCTTTTCATAACACATATGTTGAATTGAATCTTTAAGTCAACTCTGACCATTTTGTATATAGTTCTAATTGGTAAATATAACCCATTCAAATGTCTTTTGTGGTTCCAATGGCCACTTCTTTAATCAAATTTTTTCATAACCCTTAGCTATTAGGTTTGAGTTATCCTTGTGGTAGATGTAATACTCACCTACATCCTTAGTGATGGACAATGAGTCTTCCATGCTTATTATAGGGTTAACCCCTCACTAGCATGTTGAAGCTATCCTCACATGGTGGATTTGTGGTTTTAGGTTGAGTTTTCTCCCTTGGATAACAAAAGACCTTAAGGCTTTTGGACCAATCAATTCACCAATTCATTTTGAAATTTTTTCCCCGAACTACGAGGTTTTGATCCTAATCTTCTTTAAGATGGTACGTAGGCAATGGGTTCATCCATCCAAACACAAAATGTAAATAAACTTGTACATTCTCTTCTCACCTCTTCAATCATGTTTGCACAAACAAAATTTTCACAAAGACAACAACCTTTACAACAAGTGTGAAAAGGGCTCCCTAGGAGTACCTAGGATGTTTTGGGTGCCTAACACCTTCCCATTACATAACCAACCCCCTTACCCAGATCTCTGTTTCTCTTTTACTAGTTTTTGTTAAAACTTTTAGGTTTTTGTTCGCTTTCTAACCTTTCCTTTGGATAAATAGAAGTGCGGTGGCGACTCGACTTGTATGATTTACCTTGGATTTTGTCAATATCTCTAACGGTAACGAATACCCCGCTACAGAAAAGTGGCGACTCTGCTGGGGAGGTTTGCCTAGTGGGTTTTGCCTACTTTTCATACTTGTTGTATTTTATTGTTTTGTGACATATTTTTGTGCAATTTGGGATTACTGTATTGTATGTAATGATTGAATTGCTTGAATATTAATTCCTTGTTTGCTTGGTGATCTTTGTGAGATGAGTTCTATACCCGGACTCGAGTGCACTTAGGATAGGAGAATGGCGTAGTCTTGTTGACATGTGTGGAGTTATTCCTTAGCAAGTTGACTTGCAAGTCCATTCACTTGGTGGAGGTCATGTTGGGATCAATAATGTCACACAAGTAGTTGTGGTTAGACATTACTCTTTCCAATATAGACCTTAGAAGCCAAGGACCTTAGTTTACCAAGCCCATCTTGGCCTATTCTTAGGATGTAGTGCGAAATTCGTTCAAGTGTAAGATTTGATACGCTTGTTACGCGATACTACACTCATAAGAGTCTCTCTTGAGAATATTTTTGGAATTCGAGTAGTCGTTTATCCGATAATATCCGAAAGATGGGATGATGACTATGGGAACCTCTTGTAGAACATGTTTGGCATGTTTAAACCCTAGTACACTCCCTTTGGGTGGTACTTAACCGAGATTCCATGCTCGTGACTTGCAACAAACCCTTGATTCATGGTTGATCCGTTCATATATCCTTAATATCAATGGAACTTGGGTGTTGATAAGGTGTGAACCATAATCCACCAAAATGGATGATTGATATTAAGGATGATATGATCCATCCCATGACCTTTGTTTGGTGTGCTTTGCTTGATCCTTGAGTGTGATTGTTGCATTCATGCATTCATGCACCCATTTGCATCCATATCATCAATAAGGAAGAAAATTTTCAAGGAACTTAAGGGGTTTATTTGAAAAATTTTCAGACATGGAAAGACTAAGAAGGAATACAAAGAAGTACAGTTTCAGACAACTAGATTTGAAAGAATTAAGGAATCTGACATCCTATGTACTAGATCCCTTGGGTTTCAAGGCTCGTTTTGGGAAGCTCCTTCCTCTTCTGACTACTCAGGTGGACGAAGGATTGATGAGTGTATTGGTGCAGTTTTATGATCCCTTGTACCGTTGCTTCACGTTTCCGGACTTCCAGCTTTTACCTACGCTTGAGGAGTATGCCTATCTTGTGGGTATACCTATTCTAGACCAGTTGCCGTTCAGTGGCTTGGAGAGTATTCCTACTTCTCAAGAGATAGCTGACATGTTGCACATAGACGAATCTCTGGTTGGTGCTCATATGATTACCAAAGGTGGAATTCAAGGTCTCCCTTATGAGTTCCTCATTGCTCAAGCTACTGTGTATGGGAAGGCCATGAGTGAGGATGCCTTTGAAGCCATGTTTGTACTTCTCATCTATGGGTTAGTGTTGTTCCCCAACATCGAGAAGTTTGTGGATATGAACGCTATTAGGATTTTCTCTACTCTTAATCCCGTTCCGACTCTGTTGGGTGACACTTATTTTTCTTTGCATATGAGGAATGCAAAGGGTGGTGGTGCTATTGTGTGTTGTTTGCCTCTGTTGTATAAGTGGTTTATTTCTCACTTACCGCAGACGGTCGCCTTCAAGGAGAACAAGGGATGTCTATGGTGGTCCACGAGACTCATGTCTCTCACTAATGATGATATCTCTTGGTACAACCGTGTATATGATGGTGTGCAGATTATCGACTCTTGTGGTGAATTCTCCAATGTACCTCTTCTTGGTACATGTGGTGGGATTAACTACAAACCTGTTTTGGAACATCGTCAGCTTGGGTTCCCCCTAAAGGATAAACCCAATAACATTCTGTTATAGGGTGTGTTCTTTCAGGAGGGTAAAGATCCCCAAGGCTTGAAGGGCAGGATGGTCCGCGCTATGGAGCCTTACACTGCTTGGGTTAGCAAAGAGAGCGTCTGAGTATCTCATGCCTTACGAGTATCCAAGACCTACACCTTTGGTTATGGATGGGCCTTCAACCCTCCCTGACCAAGGAGTAGAGGAGTTGAGAGACGAAGACCGTTCACGTGCTTGGATCCGTGAAAGAGAGGAGTTGCTTCAGCAGATCAAGGAGAAGGATGCTTTGATAGAGTTCCTCGAACATCAGGTTATTGATGATCCTGATGATGCATGGACTTCCCTACTTCCTCAGTCTTCCAAATTTTGGAAGAGGAAGTACGACCGACTCGCCAAGGAGAAGGAAGATATGGAGGCAGCCTACGAGAGGGAGTTGAAGAGACTTCGTGCATCTTATCTTCCCGTGTCCAGAGCTTTGGATGATTGCTTCTAGGGATCCATCAGATGTCTATTTCCTTTCTCTCTTGTATTATATTGGTTACCAAAACTGTACTTCTTTGGTGTAAAAAAATGTTTCCAAATATTATTTGATGAGATATTTCCATATGTGATAAATGTTTAATATTTCCAAAAATTTGCAAATAGAACCCTAAAAGTTCCTTTAAAATAAATAAAAAATCATGTGCACAAGCATTGCATGTATCATGTGCATAAGCAGGTTTTGTTCCCGGCTTCTGGTCCTGTGGTCTAACTCTGTGTTCTAAATTTATTTTGAAGACAAGCTGACTCACCGGTACTACACCAGAGCCAACATTTCAAGACTGATGGATCATCTGGAACAAGAGAACCGCGAGCTGAAGGAGGAAGTGGCCAGATTAAGTGCCTTGATGGAATCATTCTTGGCTGCCCAGAGCCAGTCTTCTCCGACACCTTCAACTCCTCCCTAGAGGACAGTCATCTATGAGATTATCTCCTCAACTGTGCCTGCAGCCAGTGCACACTTTGCTCCAACGGCCATGCCAACCGGATTCCTGTGGGGGATGCCTCCCAATTTCATGCCCGAGGGTCCTGCTCCCACCTTTGCTTCTATGCCGGCATCTAGCCCGGTCCTTGCTGTTCCTCCTCCTGTCGTGCATACTTTGCCCAGAGTAGACGACACCATCTATCATTCTGAGCCGTCTGAGGGCCCAAATGTCTATGAGAAGATGGATGTTATGAACGATCAATTTTTTGAGCTTCGCAAGGAATTGAAAACTCTCAGAGGAAAGGATCTTTTCGGCAAGTCTGCTGCCGAACTTTGCTTGGTTCCTAATGTGAAAATCCCTGTGAAATTCAATGTCCCTGACTTTGAAAAATACAAGGGAAATACTTTCCCTCTCAGCCACCTGGTCATGTATGCCAGGAAAATGTTGACTTAGACCAACAATGACCAATTGCTCATCCACTACTTTCAGGTCAGTCTGTCCGGTGCCGCTCTGCGTTGGTATATGGGTTTAGACAGTGCGAACATCCGATCCTTCAACGATCTTGGCGAGGCCTTCTTCAAGCAGTACAAGTACAATATGGATATGGCTCCTGATAGGGATCAATTGAGGGCTATGTCCCAGAAGGACAAGGAAACCTTTAAAAAGTATGCCCAGAGGTGGCGAGAGTTAGCAGCACAGATCGTGCCTCCGCTATAAGAGAAAGAGATGACTAAGATCTTTCTGAAGACCTTAAGTTCTTTTTATTATGAGCGGATGATCGCTAGCGCTCCTTCTGACTTCACCGAGATGGTGAATATGGGGATGCGTCTAGAAGAAGGGGTTAGAGAAGGCCGTCTGACCAGAGAGGAAGGCTCTTCTTCCAAACGTTATGGGTCGTTTGCAAAGAAGAAAGATGGAGAGGCACATGTTGTGACTTCTCATATGAAACCAAGAAGACCCTCTGTGAGGAGGAAGACCGCGCGTCCCTTCGGTAACCAGCACCAGGTGGCTCATATAGCACCTGTTTCAGAGATAATCAATAGTATCAGCAACCACATCCGCAATATCATCAACAACAACACCGTCCGCAACAGCAGGCCTACCAGCCTCGAAACAGTAATCAAACCAGCACGAGTTACGAGAGGAAAAGGGTCACCTTCGATCCTATTCCAATAACGTATGCAGAGTTATATCCATTTTTGATAGAGAGGAAGTTGATTACTCCGCGAGACCCACCGGCTATACCTGCTAACCCCTAGTGGTGGTATAAGCCCGAATTACATTGTGTTTACCATTCTGGTGCTCCCGGCCACGACGTGGAGAATTGTTACCCTTTGAAGACCAAGGTTCAAGACCTTGTGAGGTGTGGCATTCTGTGTTTCGAGGACGTAGGTCCTAACGTGAAGAAGAACCCATTGCCCGAGCATGGGAAGTCTGTCAACATGGTCCAGGGCTGCCCTGGCAAGTACAAAGTCAAATATGTCAGTCATATTCGACAATCTCTGGTCGAGATGCATCGTTTGCTATGTGATTATAGTCATTATGAGCATGACCACGATAGATGCCGAGTTTGTTCTGTCAATCAAAGAGGTTGTCGCCAGGTGCACAAAGATGTTTAAGAAATGTTGGATGAATGAGTTATTGAGATCCTTCAAAACAGAAATGTTGACGAAGATGCTGATGAGGTCAACGTAATTTCTCTAGTATTCCAGATCCCCGAGCCTGTTATCATCAAGTATGATGGTGGCAAGCAGAAGGTTTCTCCCGCATTAACCATTAAGCCAGTCGGACCAGTACCATACTCTTCTGAAAAGGCAGTCCCATATCGCTACAATGCTGTAGCAGTGGAAAACGGGAAAGAGGTGTCCTTGCCATCTTCATCTGTTGTTAACATTGCTGATGTTAGCGGTTTGACACGTAGCGGTCGTGTGTTTTCAGCACCATCGAAGCCTCAAACTAATGTTGATTCTGTTGAACGCCCGATTGGGAATGCTGTGTGCATTCCGAATCCGACACTTGTTGTTAAGCCCTCCTCTACATTGATAACTCCTGCTTCTGTTGGCCCAAGCGACAATAAGAAAGAAGACTGTGATGAAATGATGAGACTCATCAAAAGGAGCGAGTACAATATTGTAGACTAGCTTCTACAAACGCCATCCAAGATATCGGTGTTATCTTTACTTTTTAATTCAGAACCACACCGAGAGGCTCTGCAGAAGGTTTTGGATGTGGCATATGTGGATCACGATGTCACGATAGAACAATTTGATAGCATTGTTGCAAACATTACCGCTTGTAAAAATTTGAGTTTCTGTGACTCTGATCTCCCCGAGGAGGGAAAAGACCACAACTTGGCATTACATATATCTATGGGTTGCAAAGACGACGCCATGTCCAACGTGCTGGTGGACACTAGGTCATCACTGAACGTATTGCCAAAATCCACTCTCTCGAAAATGTCATATCAAGGGCCTCCCATGAGGCAGAGTGAAGTAGTTGTGAAGGCTTTCGATGGGTCTCACAAAACTGTGATTGGGGAAGTTGACCTCCCAATCAAGATCGGACCGAGTGATTTCCAGATTACCTTCCAGGTTATGGACATTCACCCATCGTACAGCTGTCTCTTAGGCAGACCATGGATTCACGAGGCAGGCGCCGTGACATCCACCCTACACCAGAAACTGAAATTTGTGAAGAACAAGAAGCTGGTGGTGGTAGGGGGAGAAAAGGCCCTCTTGGTTAGTCATTCGTCTTCCTTCTCATATATAGATGCTGAGGATGAAGTTGGAACTCCTTTCCAAGCTTTATCTATTGCTGAACCTATTGAGAAGAGAACTCCTTCATTTGCTTCCTACAAAGATGCAAAGTTGGCCATTGAGCGTGGTGCAACTCCTGGTTTAGGGAAGATGATTGAGATAGAAGACAACAAGTCCCGGGCTGGCATAGGTTATTCTTCTGGCAACTTCGTCATCCCTGGGGGAATCTGCAATAATTGGGTCGCTGTGGATATTCCAACAGTTATCCATAAGTCGAAGTAATGTTCATTGTGTTTAAAAACCCTCCTCCCTTTCCAAAAGGAGGAGTGATGACATTGTTGGCGCATTAATACAATGATATTTTCATTCAATAAATTCATGTTAAATGTTTGTTTTCCAATTATTTTCCCTTTTCGCTTTTGCATGAAATCGATGATCACATAAAACCCTAAAAAAAAAGAATAAAATCAATCTTTTCATCTGCATAATGATTTGCCTTGTTTGAATTCTAAAGCTTTTCATATCCAAAATCATTATGCAAGTTGATCAAACCCATTGAACATAATGACCCGACACCATCTCCCAACTTTGAATTCCCTGTATTTGAGGCGGAAGAAGATGATGTTGAAGAGATTCCTGACGAGGTTACCCGTCTACTTGAGCATGAAGAGAAGATCATTCAGCCGCATCTTGAAAATCTGGAAACAGTCAACTTGGGGTCCGAAGATTACGTGCGAGAAGTGAAGATTGGGGCACGCCTGGAAGAGTCCGTTAAGAAGGGGTTGATTGAATTGCTACGAGAATACGTCGACGTCTTTTCCTGGTCATATGAAGACATGCTGGGTCTAGATACAGATATCGTGCAACATTTCCTGCCTTTGAAGCCTGAGTGCGTGCCTGTGAAGCAGAAGCTCAGAAGAACTCATCCTGATATGGCAGTGAAGATTAAAGAGGAAGTTCAGAAGCAAATTGATGCGGGGTTTCTGGTGACTTCTACATATCCTCAATGGGTGGCCAATATTGTGCCCGTGCCTAAGAAAGACGGAAAAGTCCGAATGTGTGTGGACTATATAGACTTGAATAAAGCTAGTCCAAAAGATGATTTTCCTCTATCACATATTGATATGTTAGTAGACAATATAACTATATTCAATGTCTTCTCATTTATGGATGGATTTTCCGGATATAATCAGAGTAAGATGGCAACCCGAGGATATGGAGAAGACAACATTCATCACACCTTGGGGAACATTCTGTTATCGAGTGATGCCCTTCGGTTTGAAGATCGCCGGAGCCACGTATCAACGAGCCATGACCACTTTGTTTCATGATATGATGCACAAGGAGATCGAGGTATACGTTGACGATATGATCGCCAAGTCAAGAACGGAAGTTGAACATGTAGAGCACTTGTCAAAGCTTTTTCAGCGTTTGAGGAAGTATAAGCTCCGTCTGAATCCCAACAAGTGTACATTTGGAGTCCGTTCCGGCAAGTTATTGGGCTTTATTGTTAGTGAAAGAGGTATTGAGGTTGATCCTGCAAAGGTCAAAGCAATACAAGAGATGCCTGCGCCCAAAATTGAGAAGCAAGTCCGAGGTTTTCTTGGCCGCTTGAATTATATTTCTAGATTCATATCCCACATGACGGCCACATGTGCGCCGATATTCAAGCTCCTCCGGAAAGATCAGTCCCATGATTGGACCGAGGATTGGCAGAAAGCTTTCGATAGTATTAAAGAGTATTTGTCTGAGCCTCTGATCCTGTCTCCGCCCGTGGAAGGAAGACCATTGATTATGTATCTGACTATGCTTGAAGACTTAATGGGATGTGTCCTTGGTCAGCAAGACGAATCAGGAAAGAAAGAATATGCTATTTACTACTTGAGCAAGAAGTTCACCGATTGTGAGTCTCGATACTCGATGCTTGAAAAGACATTGTGCTTTGGCTTGGGCTGCTAAGCGCTTACGCCCGTATATGATAAATCATACGACTTGGTTGATATCCAGAATGGATCCAATCAAGTATATCTTCGAGAAGCCTGCTTTAATAGGGAGGATTGCCCGTTGGCAGATGTTGTTATCTGAGTATGATATTGAGTATCGAGCTCAGAAGGCTATTAAAGGTAGTATTTTGGCTAACCATTTGGCACATCAGCCGATTGAGGATTATCAGTCTGTCCCGTATGACTTCCCAGATGAAGATATTTTGTATTTGAAAATGAAAGATTGCGATGAGCCTACGCTCGATGAAGGTCCAGAACCTAGTTCCAGATGGAGTATGGTGTTTGATGGCGCTGTAAATCAATATGGAAATGGTATTGGGGTAATGATTATAACTCCTCAGGGCACGCATATTCCTTTTACAGCAAGGCTAACTTTTAAATGCACGAATAATATGGCTGAGTATGAGGCCTGTATTATGGGATTGGAAGAATGCATGGATCTAAGGATCAAGTATCTTGATGTTTATGGTGATTAGGCCCTCGTTGTTAATCAGATTAAGGGTGAATGGGAAACGAATCAGCCTGGTCTCATTCCATATAGGGATTATGCGAGGTGGATTTCAACGTTCTTTACTGAGGTTGACTTCCATCATATTCCTCGAGATGAGAATCGGATGGAAGACGCTCTTGCTACTCTTGCTTCGATGATTGTGGTTAAACTTTGGAATGTAGTCCCCAATATCACTATGATGCGCTTGGACAGACCCGCTCATGTGTTTGCAGTAGTGTAGCGGGGTATTCGTTACCATTAGAAATATTGACTAAATCCAAGGTAAATCATACAAGTCGAGTCGCTACCGCACTTCTATTTATCCAAAGGAATGGTTAGAAAGCGAACAAAAACCTAATAGTTTTAACAAAAACTAGTAAAAGGAACAGAGATCTGGATAAGGGGGTTGGTTATGCAATGGGAAGGTGTTAGGCACCCAAAACATCCTAGGTACTCCTAGGGAGCCCTTTTCATACTTGTTGTAAGGTTGGTATTTTTTTTTTTTGAAAATTTATTTGTGCAAACATGATTGGAGAGATGAGAGGAGAATATACAAGTTAATTACAATTTGTGTTTGGATGGATGAACCCATTGCCTACGTACCATCTTATAAAAAGATTAGGATCAAAACCTCGTAGTTCGGGGTAAAAATCTCAAAATGAGTTGGTGAATTGATGGATCCAAAAGCCTTAAGGTCTTTTGTTATCCAAGGGAGAAAACACAACCAAACCACAAATCCATCATGTGAGGATAGCTTCAACATGCTAGTGAGGGGTTAACCCTATAATAAGCATGGAAGACTCATTGTCCATCACTAAGGATATAGGTGAGTATCACATCTACCACAAGGATAACTCAAACCTAATAGCTAAAGGTTATATAAAAAAATATTGATTAAGAAAGTGGCCATTGGAACCACAAAAGCACATTTGAATGGGTTATATTTACCAATTAGAAGTATATACAAAATGGTCAAAGTTGACTTAAAGATTCAATTCAAAATAAGTGTTATGAAAAGAAAGTTTGAAAATCAAAAGCATAAGGCTTAGGTTTCTAATGTTTGAAAACAATAGTTTGCACAAAAAGTTTTGGCTTGGGTTAGAGTGGAGAGAAGAAGAAGAATGGCTAAGTCCTAAGCAAAACAAAAAGGTGAGGGATAAGAAATGAAACCACACTAGGAGTTCCTCTCTTGAGATCATATTGATGATCCAAGTAGCTCCCATCCTTTGGAACAAAGCAATCATAAAGCATAAGCAATCAAACAAGCCTCTTAAGAGATCCTCAATGTATCTTGTGTCTTTCACTTTGGGTGCTCATGGTAATGGTCCTCCAATTAAGCTCAAATGGAAACTCCTAGCACAAAAGCACACACATCAAAAGTTCCATGAAGTAAAACAAGAATGGACAAGAGTGAGTTTAGAGATTTGGTCATTCTAATCCATCTTCATCATTAAGATCCTTTTACTCCAATTTTGCATAAGGAAGGTCCTAGAATCTAAGTCCAATTCTCCATTTCTTTGCATAGGGAAAGTCCTAGAAACTAAGTCCATTTCTTTGCATCTGGTCCACAACAATCAAAACAAGAACACAAGCACAATAATATATACACAATTATGTGCTCAAGTGAGCAAAAGGCAAATGGCATTAACATAAACATGTGCTCATGTGAGCAAAGAGAAAATCAAATGGATAATATGTGCAAGAATAGTAAATTGCATAAAAGTAAATTGCATAAAGTAAATGTTAATTGTCAATAGTTGGTGTTAGTAGTTAGTGTGCCATAAGGAAAATTTAGCGCTATGTTAACCAATCGTAATTGGATTTATGTAGAAGTCACAACTATCTGAGGCCGGTCAATAATAATGTAGGCAACAAACACAAGTTAGGAGTCTTGATTAGTGAACCAAGTCCCAACAACTTGCCATTCCAAAAAACAAAATGAGAATTGATCTTGTATTGGTTTAAGCCTTTTGCATGACTTAGAAGACAACATATCCTTAATGCAAAGCCATTCACTTGATCAATTGATCAAGATGAATTAGATTTGAATCAAGGAAGATTAAATCTCCCTAATCAATGCTAACTTATCAACCTTCAACTCATTGATCAAGAAGAAAAGAAGTAGAAGAAGAAGAAGGACAAGATGGATAAGAGAAATGGAAATGGCAAAATTAAAGTGCATTCAATGAAATACAATGTTCCAATCCTCATATGTTGACCAATAACATTGAAAGTCAAGGTCAAACAATCAAAAACAAAAGTGAGATGAAGATTGGAAGTCAAGAAATGAATAAAATATTTTTGGCATTTTTTAATATCTAAAATAAACTTGAATTAAAAATAAATGGAAAGGTCAAACTACAAAATTACTTCAAATCAACCTTGGAAGGTCCAAGTAATTTATCCCAAGCTCAACAAGGTCAAACAAAGTTTGACAAAAAATTTCAGCATTTTTAAAAGTCAGAAACTATTTTTAATCAATTAAAAATGAATAAAAATAACCTAATTGAACTAAAATCTCAAATAAATCTCAAATCAATTTAAAATTTGATGAGAATATTTTTCATAGATCCATCATCGTTCAAAGAGGTTGAGAAAATATTTTTGCATTTTTTGAATATCTAAAACTAATTAAAATGAATTAAAAATAACCAGAAAAGAGAAAATTCACAAAAAATATCAAATGAACAAATAAAAAATATTAAAAATCAGAAATAGAAACTAGAATTTATTTGGGAAATAATGCAATTGGTCCCATAATTTTTGGATAAAAAATGAGAGAGATATGATTTTTTGAAATAAAAGGAATTAAAGAAAATAAAAACAGAAATTAGAAAATTAGAAAAATCCACAACGCTTGGATCTGAGCTCATTAATTGAGCTGGCAAATCATAAGGCTGGAAGATGCACGCGCATGGAAGTCCACAGTCAATGCAAGCACATGGGAAACAAATAAAAGTCATAACAATGGATGATCAGGATTCGATCTGGGAACAAGATTACACGGCCAGGATTTAAACTGGAAATAGGCGGCCACCGGAGCCACCTTCTTCTCCGGTGAGCCTGCAGATTCCTGCCAGTTTTGCAGGTTTTCAAACCTCCATGGAAATGCACGATCCTTATACCAAAATGAAGCTGGGGTGATGTACATCACCCCTGTAACCTTGAATCACACTCAAGATTCCTATAAATGGAGAAATCTGAGGTGGAAGATTCAGGTATGCAAAATGCAGATCAAGGAAAAGCAAAATTGAAGCTACCACTAGCTTGCCTCTCAAGTGAGGACTTCAGAAAACATTAGATCCAAGCAAAAAGGTCCATGGATGATGAGAATCGAAGAAAATACCAGTTGGAGTGTATGCTTGAATTCTGGTATCTTGAGCTTGATGCCTTGCTTGCTTTGCCAAAACAGAAGTTCAGTGAGATGAATGGTGAAGGTTTAGAAGCATTAGATCTAAGAATTCAACCAGATGAAGTTGAATTTTAGATCTGAAAATTTTGAAGAGAAATGGAACTTGCTTCTTTAGTGATGGTTATGGAGAGAATTCTGCAGCATTTCAGGTTGAATTGGGCCTCTGAAATGAATGGAATGAAGTCTCTATTTATAGAGGAAGTGACAACGAGAGTGTGAAATGATCCGTGTGCATGGCATGTGAAGCTTCATTGCATGGGCTTGCATGATCATGCACAAGGCCCACAAACAATTCCAAATGAATTATGAGCATCAGCCAAATGGAATTGGACGTGTGACTTGCAAGGCAATTGCTTATGCACCAAGATTTCAAGTGAATTCCTCATTTGTACCTAAACATTCATATCTTCGAAAGTACCATTTAGAAAATCCAAACATAGGCATGTGGGTAATGGTTGGAAAGGTCATTGTATAAGGAACAAATGTTATGTTGGACAAAAACTCATTTGAAGTGTGGAAATTTATGAAATTGGAGTTTAAAGTGCAAGGTGCAAGATATGTAAAGGCAAGGTTTCTAAAATTGGCCAACTTTCAAGCCCTTCTGTTTTGATGATGCAAGATTCAAATGGAAAATCTTCGAACATCAAAGTTGTAGATCCCATCAAGACAATCAAAATGGACTTAAATTTTTCATCATTTGGAGTTTTGATGAAATAGTTATTGGCACTTGAAGTTGGACTTGTTTGCCTTTTAATGCCTTTGGTCAAAAAGGACCTATAATGTCTTTCATTATCACATGTATTTCCTTTGAGATTTTGAAATTTTGTTCAACATAACATTTGAAGGTAGACATCTTAAGCTTTCCAATGCATTTGATCCCACCTCAAAACCATAAAAAATGAATGAGTTATGTCCTTGGGAAGTTGACCCACAATTAGGGTTTTAGTCAAAATGACCTATAATGTATTGGAATGGAATATGACCTTCCAATCTTCAAATCAATTTTTGATGAACATGAAATTTGTTCATATTATCCTTAAGAACATGTTTGCTTTTGGAACCATCTCGATTTGACCAACACATAAAAAGTTAGGTCTCAAGGCATTTCAAAATAGTCAGATGAATTGACTGATCAACTTCTCAAGTCCATGCCTCATATCTTGATGAATTGATGATTGAGGACACTCAAATAAGTTCAATAATGCATGAAATGATGAATTCAAGAACTTCCCTTGATTGTATTTGATCATGGTCTGAGGTTGCTTTAGGAGCAAGGCATTGTGGTGCATAGATGAATTAGGGCTTCCTTGAAGAACAAGACCTCAAACCCTTTGACTTGATTTGATCAAAATGATGCATTGAGGTACTAGGGAGGCATATTTAATGGATGAGAACTTTAGGAACCATTACCATGCTTGCTTTCATCTCCTCTTGACCATGTCTTTGTACCAATGACCTCCTTGAAGCTTTTGACCTTGTGATTGCTCAAGCTACAAATAAAAGATGTTAGTGACATATTTTTATGCTTTTGGTTAGTAAACAAAATGAGAAAAGCAATGATATACAATTCAAGCATGCTTGGTGATCTCAAACCACTCATAAGAGATCCCACCCAAAGGCAAAGGGAACCAAGATGCTGAAGATCCTTGAGGCTATGCAAATGCAATGTTATGATGCCATGAGGGATCTTAGGGCCAAAATTGGGGTCTTACAGATGCCCCTGTTTAAGGTCATTCTAACCGGAGAAGGGAAGGTTAAAATCTTCGTCTCGACGAGGTAGAATGGGCTTAAATAATAATAAAGAGACGAATTTTGGTCCCTAAGAGACCTCATGATGCAGATGTATGCATGTAAATGGTAAAACTCTGTGGGGGTATGTGTCCACAAAGAAGAAAAGAAATCCGGAGAAATCGACAGTCCATAGGAGTAATACACTCCTTAGGGAGATAGAGACTCTGGGGGTGTAAAAGGTGAAAACGCGTGAGCAGGTCACGACTCAAAACTTGGGGAACAAAATTCCAAAGGGAGTAAATCCACTGGAAAGACTCGAGCTGACTCGAAGGTGCATGTGTTGGGGAATATGCCAACACAGCAACATTATCCATAATGGATACTTCGGATAAAAATCCGGACAAGAACAATCCACTAATGGACTTCGCTGGGGATGTCTAAAAAGAAGACTCTCCCGGGGGGGAAGCAGCGGGATGAGGTATTACCGGTTACTGGGTAATAAGCTCAATGAGACATGTGATCTGAACACCGGTATAAGGGCGAGAGATACAACATGCTCAGGAAGAATGAATATCTAAAACCGGTATAATGGTGAGAGATATCAAAACTCCAAAACATCTTAGGAAGACCTAAAAAGGTATATTTCAACTCAGGAATTCTGACTCCACAGGGGACTAAAAGTCATAATAGGGAGTAGAAAGGGAGGAACACCGGGGATACCGGTTACTAAGCATATAATAGGTGACCAACCAAGGCGTGAATTGGGGACTATTTCCAAGAGACTCATCATCCAAAGAGGGAAAAAAGCAAACTCGATTAAGGGATGGACATTCGATTCCAAAACAGGGATACGAATCTTATTCAACAGGGGAAGAACAAAAGGCTTCGACCACAGAGCGCATGAGATATATTATTTATTACCGTCAGAACGTAGATAGTACACTCGCATGGAAGATTATCCACAACCGGTGACTGGGTTAATAAAGGATAAATCGACCGAAAAGAAAAGGCATCGGGATACCGAAACTAGGTATATAATGATGACCCATTCAGGAGATAAACAATCGTTACCAACAATAGGGTAAACGAGATGACTTGCTGGGGATAAATTGCATAATCAGGGCAATTATCCAGGAAATAGAGGGAATATCAACACCGAATATTGAATGAAGATAACCACCAAGGAGGGGATTACACCTACCGGATACTGGGTAGGAAACCACGGAAAAGTAACCGTCATCCACTTAGGATGAACAAAAAAGTTAACTCTGCAAAGGGGAGAACATAGGGTTTACAAATACCGGTATAAGGGTAGTAAACCACAGGCTCCGCCGGGGATAAGATGAATGATTACCGATTACTGAGCAATTATTCATTTATGCCACAGGGAAACACAGGAGACAGTCACAAGAGGCCAATTTAGGATCAAACCAAAGAGGCAAACTGAATCAAAACTCGTCCTAATGAGGATATAACTCAATAGGGAAGCCCATCCCAATATATGTGTTAGGAGGAAGCGAAAACAACCGTCGTCCACGAGAATATAACTCAGTGGGGAATGCGGAAGGAAAGATAAACACTTTCTGCTTAAGGGGCTGACTCTCTATATTGAGGGATCAGACACCGACATCTTGCTTGGGAAATGTATTACCAACTAGCAGAGGAATAACAAACAAAGATATATGGAAAAAAATGCAATATGAATATCCAAATGTTTGAAAAATATATATGCACACATGCGTGGTTTATGCTTGATGAATGCTGACAGACAGACATTTCTAACACAAACAGCTCCAAGGAGGACAGACATCCGGTACTACATCTCAAGAGAGAAAGCCAAAATCACCGGAGAGTATCCAATCTGTCGGGGATCAGAGATACCAGGAAACAACAATACCTCTGCAGGGGATGAATCATCAGTCACAGTTGGGGAAAAGAGTTTATTGGACAAGTAGAATCTGCCACATAAGCAACTCTACTGGGGAATCTATCCGAGGGATAAAGGGATTCTGGGGATCAACCACCAAGTACTGTATCCACCAAGGAGATCACATTTGTTGAGGAGGAAAGGTTGCTACCCCACTGAAGGGGAGAGTGGTGAATATCTCATCAAGCAAACCACCAAGGGCTCCGGAGGAAGAAAATACAGTTATGTCAGGAATATGAACAAATGTCTTACCCTGTTGGAGATCATACCATCCTTGGGAGAGCACTAAGAATCTCCTAAGTATCCTTTTGTCATGGTGAACGTTCACTTTGTTTAAAAACAAGTTATGAAAAATTCGTTTATTTAAAACGATAATATTTTCTCAATTAAAACATGCAAAACATTTGTTGAATAAAAACAAATAAGAGTGCAAATAATTGGATAAAAGGCTCAAATTTATTTGATGGAATGGTAGTCTGCAAATGGCAAGACTCCATAGATCTTTACAAATTTGAAATTGGTGATATATATTGGAAAAGGGCTACATTGAACATAATGACCATTTCTCCACCAATTCTGAATTCGATGTATTTGAAGCTTCGGTTGATGACGAATGAACAAGAATCCCTGACGGATGATAATTGTAGAACAAAGCCTTGTCAGGATGCAGTTACTTGCCAAATCCCTAATTTTTGCCTAGATTGCCCCAGGGAGAGGTACTCAACCTAGCGGGATACAAATACTCATTTTTTCATCTCTCTAACTTTTGCCTGGACCGCCCTTTCGGGTTTCCAATCCACCGAGACGCTCATTTTTGCCTAAGCCGCCCTTTCGGGTTTTTAACATAGCGAGTTATTCTGTTTTTATTTTTAGGCGAAGTATTTCTTGACTGCATCTGAATTCACAGGACGAGTGAAATCCTCCCCATCCATAGTTGTAAGTATAAAAGTGCCGCCTGAAAAGGCTCTCCTAACAACATATGGACCTTCATAGTTTGGAGTCCACTTGCCCCTGGAATCGGGCGCGAAAGACAAGACTTTCTTGAGCACAAGGTCACCTTCTCGGAACACACGAGGCTTGACCTTCTCATCAAAGGCTTTCTTCATTCTCTGCTGATATAACTGGCCATGGCACATGGAACTTAATCTCTTTTCTTCTATCAAGTTCAGCTGGTCGTAACGACTCTGAATCCATTCAGCATCAGTCAACTTGGCTTCCATCAAGAATCTCATTGATGGGATCTCCACCTCTACTGGGAGTACAACCTCCATGCCATAAACAAGAGAAAAAGGGGTTGCCCCAATTGAAGTGCGGACAGATGTACGATATCCATGCAAAGCAAATGGTAACATATCATGCCAATCTTTGTATGTAACAACCATCTTCTGGATAATCTTCTTAATGTTCTTATTAGCAGCTTCAACAGCCCCATTCATCTTGGGTCTGTAAGGAGAAGAATTATGATGTGCAATCTTGAACTCACTACACAGCTCTTTCATCATTTTGTTGTTCATGTTAGATCCATTATCAGTAATGATCTTGTCTGGCACACCATATCGGCATATAAGTTGATTCTTGATAAACTTCACTACCACCTTCCTGGTCACATTTGCATATGATGCCGCTTCAACCCATTTGGTGAAGTAATCAATTGCTACGAGAATAAATCTGTGTCTGTTAGATGCTTTGGGCTCTATCATGCCAATCATGTCAATTCCCCACATGGAGAAAGGCCATGGTGATGAAATCACATTCAGAAGTGTCGGGGGAATATGAATCTTATCCGCATAAATCTGACACTTATGGCATTTCTTCACGTATTTGCAGCAGTCAGACTCCATTGTCAGCCAATAGTAGCCTGCTCTCAACATTATTCTAGCCATGGCATGTCCATTGGAATGAGTACCAAATGAACCCTCATGGACCTCAGTCATCAACAGGTCTGCTTCGTGTCTATCCACGCATCTGAGCAGAACCATGTCAAAATTTCTCTTATAAAGTACTTCGCCATTGAGGTAGAAACTGCCTGACAATCTCCTCAAAGTCTTCCTGTCCTTCATAGATGCCCCAGGTGGGTAGATATGGTTCTGAAGGAAACACTTGATGTCATAATACCATGGCTTATCATCTTTTGCTTCTTCTACTGCAAATACATGAGCTGGTCTGTCCAAGCGCATCACTGTGATATTGGGGACTTCATTCCAAAGTTTGACCACAATCATCGAAGCTAGTGTAGCAAGAGCATCTGCCAACCGATTCTCATCTCGAGGAATATGATGAAAGTCGACCTCAGTAAAGAACGTTGAAATCCTCCTCGCATAATCTCTATATGGGATGAGGTCAGGCTGATTTGTTTCCCATTCACCCTTAATCTGATTAACGACAAGGGCCAAATCACCATATACATCAAGCTGCTTGATCCTTAGATCAATGCATTCTTCCAATCCCATAATACATGACTCGTACTCAGCCATATTATTCGTGCATTTGAAAGTTAGCCTTGCTGTAAAAGGAATATGTGTGCCCTGAGGAGTAATAATCACTGCCCCAATACCATTTCCATACTGATTTACAGCGCCATCAAACACCATACTCCATCTGGAACCAGGCTCTGGCCCTTCATCGAGTGTAGGCTCATCGCAATCTTTCATTTTCAAATACAAAATCTCCTCATTCGGGAAGTCATACTGAACTGACTGATAATCCTCGATCAGATGATGTGCCAAATGGTCAACCAAGATACTACCTTTAATAGCCTTCTGAGCTCGGTACTCAATATCATACTCAGACAACAACACCTGCCAACGGGCAATCCTCCTAGTTAAAGCAGGCTTCTCAAATATGTACTTAATTGGATCCATTCTAGATATCAACCAAGTCGTATGATTCAACATATACTATCGTAAGCGCTTAGCAGCCCAAGCCAAAGCACATCAAGTTTTCTCAAGCATTGAGTATCGAGACTCACAATCAGTAAACTTCTTGCTTAAGTAGTAAATAGCATACTCCTTCTTCCCTTATTCGTCTTGCTGACCAAGGACACAACCCATTGAGTCTTCAAGAACAGTCAGCTACATGATCAAAGGTCTCCCTTCCACAGGCGGAGACAGGATCGGAGGCTCAGACAGATACTCTTTAATATTGTCAAAAGCTTTCTGGAAATCCTCGATCCGATCATGAGACTGATCTTTCCGGAGGAGCTTGAATATCGGTGCACATGTGGCAGTCATGTGGGATAAGAATCTAGAAATGTAATTCTAGCGGCCAAGAAAACCTCGGAGTTGCTTCTCAATTTTGGGCGTAGGCATCTCTTGTATTGCTTTGACCTTTGTAGGGTCAACCTCAATACCTCTTTCACTAACAATGAAGCCCAATAACTTGCCAGAACGGACTCCAAATGTACACTTGTTGGGATTCAGACGAAGCTTGTACTTCCTCAAAAGCTGAAAAAGCTTCAACAAGTGCTCTACATGTTCAACTTCCGTTCTTGACTTAGCAATCATATCATCAACATACACCTCGATCTCCTTGTGCATCATATCATGAAACAAGGTGGTCGTAGCTCGTTGATACGTGGCTCCGGCGTTCTTCAAACCGAAGGGCATCACTCGATAACAGAATGTTCCCCAAGGTGTGATGAATGTTGTCTTCTCCATATCCTCGGGTGCCATCTTGATCTGCTTATATCCGGAAAATCCATCCATAAATGAGTAGACATTGAATTTAGCTGTATTGTCTACCAACATATCAATATGTGGTAGAGGGAAATCATCTTTCGGACTAGCTTTATTCAAGTCTCTATAGTCCACGCACATCCGGACTTTTCCATCTCTCTTAGGCACGGGCACAATATTGGCCACCCATTCAGGATATGTAAAAGTCACCAGAAACCCCGCATCAATTTGCTTTTGAACCTCTTCTTTAATCTTCACTGCCATATCGGGATGAGTTCTTCTGAGCTTCTGCTTCACAGGCACGCACTCAGGTTTCAAAGGTAGGAAATGTTGCACAATATCAATATCTAGACCTGGCATGTCTTCATATGACCAGGCAAAGACGTCAACATATTCTCGTAGGAACTCAATCAACCCCTTCTTAACAGATTCTTCCAGGAGTGCCCCAATCTTCACTTCTCGCACACAATCCTCAGACCCCAAGTTGACTGTTTCCAGATTCTCAAGATGTGGCTGAATGATCTTTTCTTCGTGCTCCAGTAGACGGGTAATCTCGTCAGGAATCTCTTCAACATTATCTTCCTCTGCCTCAAATACAGGGAATTCAAAATTTGGAGATGGTGTTGGATCATTATGTTCAATGGGTTTGATCAACCTGCATAATGATTTTGGATATGAAAAGTTTTTAGAAATCAAACAATGCAAATCATTATGTAGGTGAAAAGATTGGTTTTATTTTGTTTTTTAGGGTTTTATGTGATCACCAATTTCATGCAAAAGCAAAAAGGGAAAATAATTGGAAAACAAACATTTAACATGAATTTATTGAATGAAAATATCATTGTATTTATGCGCCAACAATGTCATCACTCCTCCTTTTGGCATGGGAGGAGGGTTTTTTAAACAAAGCGATCATTACGTTGACTTATGGATAACTGTAGGAATATCCACAGCGACCCAATTGTTGCAGATCCCTCCAGGGATGATGAAATTGCCAGAATCCTCTGTATCTTCTTCCAAGACAGCAACAGCTTCTTCGTCCTGACCGGTGTGGATGAAACCTCCACTCTTGAACAACCCTTTCTCGTTGAACGCCCCAGAAGAAAAGCCAATGCCAGCCTGAGACTTGTTGTCTTCTAGCTCAATCATTTTTCCTAAGCCTGCAGTTGCACCACACTCAATGGCGAACTTTGCATCTCTATAGGAAGCAAATGAAGGAGTTCTCTTCTCAATAGGATCAGCTATAGATAAAGCTTAGAAAGGAGTTCCAATTTCATCCTCAACATCTATGTATGAGAAGGAAGACAAATAGCTAACCAGGAGAGCCTTTTCTCCCCCTACCACCACCAGCTTCTTATTCTTCACGGATTTCAACTTCTGGTTTATGGTGGATGCCACGGGTCCCGCCTCGTGAATCCACGGTCTTCCTAAGAGACAGCTATACGATGGGTGAATATCCATAACCTGGAAGGTAATCTGGAAATCACTTGGTCCAATCTTGATTGGGAGATCAACTTCCCCAATCACAGTTTTACGCGACCCATCGAAGGCTTTCACAACTACTCCACTTTGCCTCATGGGAGGCCCTTGATATGACAGCTTTGAAAGAGTGGTTTTTGGCAATACATTTAGTGATGACCCAGTGTCCACCAGCACATTGGACATGGCGTCGTCTCTGCAGTTCATAGATATGTGTAAAGCCAAGTTGTGGTCTCTTCCCTCCTCAGGGAGATCAGAGTCACAGAAACTCAAATTGTTACAAGCAGTAATGTTTGCAATAATACTATCGAATTTTTCTATTGTGACATCATGATCTACAATTGCCACATCCAAAACCTTTTGCAGAGCCTCTCTATGTGGTTCTGAATTTAACAGCAATGATAACACGGATATCTTGGATGGCGTTTGTAGAAGCTGGTCTACAACATTGTACTCGCTCCTCTTGATGAGTCTCAGCATCTCATCACAGTCTTCTTTCTCATTTCCACTAGGGCCAACAGGAGTAGGAGTTATCAATGTAGAGGAGGGCTTAAAAACAGGTGCCGGATTCGAGGTGCTCACAGCATTCCCAATCGGGCGTTCAACAAAATCAGCATTAGCCTGGGGCTTGGGAGGTGCTGAAAACACACGACCGCTGTGGGTCAAACCACTTACATCCGCAATGTTCACCATAGAGGAGGATGGTAAAGGCATCTATTTCCCACTTTCTACAGCAACAGCGTTGTAGCGATAGGGAATTGCTTTTTCGGAAGAGTATGGCACAGGACCGACAGGCTTAATGATAAGAGCGGGAGAAGCCTTCTGCTTGCTACCATCATACTTGATAATAACAGGCTCGGGTATCCGGAATACTGGGGAAATCACATTGACTTCAGGCTCATCTTCATCAACATTCCTATTCTGAAGGATCTCAATGACTCCTTCATCCAGCATTTCCTGAATGTCCTTGCGCACCTGGCGACAACCCAATCGATTAATAGAGCATACTCGGCATCTATCATGGTCGTGCTCATAGTGACTGTAATCACATAGCAAACGATGCATTTCGACAAGAGATTGTCAAATATGACTGACATATTTGACTTTGTATTTTCCAGGGCAACCCTGGACCATGTTGACAAATTTCCCATGCTCGGGCAATGGGTTCTTCTTCACGTTAGAACCTACGTCTTCGAAACACAGAATGCCACACCTCACAAGGACTTGAACCTTGGTCTTCAAAGGGTAACAATTCTACACGTCGTGGCCGGGAGCACCAGAATGGTAGACACAATGTAATTCTGGCTTATACCACCACTGGGGGTTAGCAGGTATAGCCGGTGGGTCTCTCGGAGTAATCAACTTCCTCTCTAACAAAGAGGGATATAATTTTGCGTACGTCATTGGAATAGGATCGAAAGTGACCTTTTCCTCTCGTAACTCGTGCTGGTTTGATTACTGTTTCGAGGCTGGTAGGCCTGCTGTTGTTGTCGGTGCTGTTGTTGCTGATATTGCGGATGTGGTTGCTGATTGTTGCTATGTTGCTGGTATTGTTGATTGTCTCTAAAAACAGGTGCTATGTGAGCCACCTGGTGCTGGTTATCGGCGGGACGCACGGTCTTCCTCCTCACAGAGGGTCTTCTTGGTTTCATATGGGAGGTCACAACATGTGCCTCTCCATCTTTCTTCTTTGCAAACGCCCCATAACATTTGGCAGAAGTGCCTTCTTCTCTGGTTAGACGTCCTTCTCTAACCCCTTCTTCTAGACGCATCCCCATATTCACCATCTCGTTGAAGTCAGAAGGAGCGCTAGCAATCATCCGCTCATAAATAAATGAAGAACACATAGTTAGCCCACAAGACAAGAGACCGGAAACAAAACCTGCTTATGCACATGATGCACATGATTCATTTAACATTTATCGCATATGGAAATATCTCATCAAATAATATTCAGAGGAACTTTAGGGTTTTATTTGCAAATTTTGGGAACATTTAACATTTATCGCATATGGAAATATCTCATCAAATAATATCAGGGAAAAGAAGTACATCATTGTCAATCATATACAAGAGAAAAGGTAAATAATCATCCTATGGATCCCTAGAAACAATCATCTAAAGCTCGGGACACAGGAAGATAAGATGCGCGAAGCCTCTTCACCTCCCTCTCGTAGGCTGCCTCCATATCTGCCTTCTCCTTGGCGAGTCGATCATACTTCCTCTTCCAAAACTTGGAAGACTGAGGAAGTAGAGAAGTCCATGCATCATTAGGATCATCAATAACTTGATGCTCGAGGAACTCAATCAAAGCATCCTTCTCCTTAATCTGCTGAAGCAACTCTTCCCTTTCACGGATCCAGGCACGTGATAGGTCTTCATCTCTCAACTTCTCTACTCCTTGGTTAGGGAGGGTTGAAGGCCCAACAATAACCAAAGGTGTAGGTCTTGGATACTCATAAGGCATGAGATACTCAGACGCTCTCTTCCTAACCCAAGTAGTGTAAGGCTCCAAAGCGATGCAATTCTTGGGACCCAACTCCTTCCTTTCTTTCCTATGAATCTTGCGCCAAGCGCGGACCATCCTAGATTTCAAGCCTTGGGGATCTTTACCCTCCTGAAAGAATACACCCTCTAACAGAATGTTATTGGGTTTATCCTTTAGAGGGAACCCAAGCTGACGACGTGCTAAAACAGGGTTGTAGTTAATCCCACCACATGTACCAAGAAGAGGTACATTGGAGAATTCACCACAAGAGTCAATAATCTGCACACCATCATACACGCGGTTATACCAAGAGATATCATCATTAGTGAGAAACATAAGTCTCGTGGACCACCGTAGACATCCCTTGTTCTCCTTGAAGGCGTCCGTCTGCGGTAAGTGAGAAATAAACCACTTATACAACAGAGGCAAACAGCACACAATGGCGCCACCACCCTTTGCACTCCTCATATGCAAAGGGAAATAAGTATCACCCAACAGAGTAGGAATGAGATTAAGAGCAGAGAAGATCCTAATAGCGTTCACATCCACAAACTTGTCGATGTTGGGGAACAATACCAATCCATAGATGAGAAGTACAAATATGGCTTCAAAGGCATCCTCACTCATGGCCTTCCCATAGATAGTAGCTTAAGCAATGAGGAATTCAGAAGGGAGACCTTGAATTCCACCTTTGGTAGTTATATGAGCACCAACCAGAGATTCATCTATGTGCAACATGTCTACTATCTCTTGGGAAGTAGGAATACTCTCTAAGCCACTAAACGACAAATGGTCTAGAATAGGTATACCCACAAGGTAGGCATACTCCTCAAGCGTAGGCAAAAGCTGGAAATCCGGAAACGTGAAGCATCGGTACAAGGGATCATAAAACTGCACCAACACACTCATCAACCCTTCATCCACCTGAGTAGCCAGAAGAGGAAGAAGCTTCCCAAAACGAGCTTTGAAGCCCAAAGGATCTAATACATAGGATGTCAGATTCCTTAACTCTTTCAGATCTGGTTGTCTGAAACTGTACTTCTTTGTATTCCTTCTTTGTCTTTCCATGTCTGAAAATATTGCAAATGAGTGCATGAATGCATGAATGCAACAATCACACTCAAGGATCAAGCAAAGCACACCAAACAAAGGTCATGGGATGGATCATGTTATCCTTAATATCAATCATCTATTTTGATGGATTATGGTTTACACCTTATCAACACCCAAGTTCCATTGATATTAAGGCTACATGAACGGATCAACCATGAATCAAGGGTTTGTTGCAAGTCACGAGCATGGAGTCTCGGTTAAGAACCACCCAAAGGGAGTCTACTATGGTTTAAACCTGCCAAACATGTTCTACAAGAGGTTCCAATAGTCATCATCTTATCTTTCGGATATTATCGGAGAAACGACTACTCGTATTCCAAAAATATCCTCAAGAGAGACTCTTATGAGTGTAGTATCGCGTAACAATCGTATCAAATCTTACACTTGAACGACTTTTGCACTACATCTTAAGAATAGGCCAAGATGGGCTTGGTAAACTAGGGTCCTTGGCTTCTAAGGTCTATATTGGAAAGAGTAATGTCTATCCACAACTTACTTGTGTGACATTATTGATCCCAACATGACCTCCACCAAGTGAATGAACTTGCAAGTCAAATTCCTAAGGAATAACTCCACACAAGTCAACAAGACTACGCCATTTTCCTATCCTAAGTGCACTCGAGTCCGGGTATAGAACTCATCTCACAAAGATCACCAAGCATACAAAGAATTAATATTCAAGAAATTCAATCATTACATACAATACAGTAATCCCAAATTGCACAAAAATATGTCACAAAACAAATACACAAAACAATATACCACATATGAAAAGTAAGCAAAACCCACTAGGCAAAGCATTTCCCCAGCAGAGTCGCCATTTTTCTGTAGCGGGGTATTCGTTACCATTAGAAATATTGACTAAATCCAAGGTAAATCATACAAGTCGAGTCGCCACCGCACTTCTATTTATCCAAAGGAATGGTTAGAAAGCGAACAAAAACCTAATAGTTTTAACAAAAACTAGTAAAAGGAACAGAGATCTGGGTAAGGAGGTTGGTTATGCAATGGGAAGGTGTTAGGCACCCAAAACATCCTAGGTACTCCTAGGGAGCCCTTTTCATACTTGTTGTAAGGTTGGTATTTTTTTTTGAAAATTTATTTGTGCAAACATGATTGGAGAGATGAGAGGAGAATATACAATTTAATTACAATTTGTGTTTGGATGGATGAACCCATTGCCTACGTACCATCTTATAAAAAGATTAGGATCAAAACCTCGTAGTTCGGGGTAAAAATCTCAAAATGAGTTGGTGAATTTATGGATCCAAAAGCCTTAAGGTCTTTTGTTATCAAAGGGAGAAAACTCAACCAAACCACAAATCCACCATGTGAGGATAGCTTCAACATGCTAGTGAGGGGTTAACCCTATAATAAGCATGGAAGACTCATTGTCTATCACTAAGGATATAGGTGAGTATCACATCTACCACAAGGATAACTCAAACCTAATAGCTAAAGGTTATATAAAAAAAATTGATTAAGAAAGTGGCCATTGGAACCACAAAAGCACATTTGAATGGGTTATATTTACCAATTAGAAGTATATACAAAATGGTCAAAGTTGACTTAAAGATTCAATTCAAAATCAGTGTTATGAAAAGAAAGTTTGAAAATCAAAAGCATAAGGCTTAGGTTTCTAATGTTTGAAAACAATAGTTAAATGTTTGCACAAAAAGTTTTGGCTTGGGTTAGAGTGGAGAGAAGAAGAAGAATGGCTAAGTCCTAAACAAAACAAAAAGGTGAGGGATAAGAAATGAAACCACACTAGGAGTTCCTCTCTTGAGATCATATTGATGATCCAAGTAGCTCCCATCCTTTGGAACAAAGCAATCATAAAGCATAAGCAATCAAACAAGCCTCTTAAGAGATCCTCAATGTATCTTGTGTCTTTCACTTTGGATGCTCATGGTAATGGTCCTCCAATTAAGCTCAAATGGAAACTCCTAGCACAAACGCACACACATCAAAAGTTCCATGAAGTAAAACAAGAATGGACAAGAGTGAGTTTAGAGATTTGGTCCTTCTAATCCATCTTCATCATTAAGATCCTTTTACTCCAATTTTGCATAAGGAAGGTCCTAGAATATAAGTCCAATTCTCCATTTCTTTGCATAGGGAAAGTCCTAGAAACTAAGTCCATTTCTTTGCATTTGGTCCACAACAATCAAAACAAGAACACAAGCACAATAATATATACACAATTATGTGCTCAAGTGAGGAAAAGGAAAATGGCATTAACATAAACATGTGCCCAAGTGAGCAAAGAGAAAATCAAATGGATAATATGTGCAAGAATAGTAAATTGCATAAAAGTAAATTGCATAAAGTAAATGTTAATTGTCAATAGTTGGTGTTAGTAGTTAGTGTGCCATAAGGAAAATTTAGCGCTATGTTAACCAATCGTAATTGGACTTATGTAGAAGTCACAACTATCTGAGGCCGGTCAATAATAATGTAGGCAACAAACACAAGTTAGGAGTCTTGATTAGTGAACCAAGTCCCAACAACTTGCCATTCCAAAAAAGAAAATGAGAATTGATCTTGTATTGGTTTAAGCCTTTTGCATGACTTAGAAGACAACATATCCTTAATGCAAAGCCATTCACTTGATCAATTGATCAAGATGAATTAGATTTGAATCAAGGAAGATTAAATCTCCCTAATCAATGCTAACTTATCAACCTTCAACTCATTGATCAAGAAGAAAAGAAGTAGAAGAAGAAGAAGGACAAGATGGATAAGAGAAATGGAAATGGCAAAATTAAAGTGCATTCAATGAAATACAATGTTCCAATCCTCATATGTTGACCAATAACATTGAAAGTCAAGGTCAAACAATCAAAAACAAAAGTGAGATGAAGATTGGAAGTCAAGAAATGAATAAAATATTTTTGGCATTTTTTAATATCTAAAATAAACTTGAATTAAAATAAATGGAAAGGTCAAACTACAAAATTACTTCAAATCAACCTTGGAAGGTCCAAGTAATTTATCCCAAGCTCAACAAGGTCAAACAAAGTTTGACAAAAAATTTCAGCATTTTTAAAAGTCAGAAACTATTTTTAATCAATTAAAAATGAATAAAAATAACCTAATTGAACTAAAATCTCAAATAAATCTCAAATTAATTTAAAAATTGACGAGAATATTTTTCATAGATTCATCATCATTCAAAGAGGTTGAGAAAATATTTTTGTATTTTTTGAATATCAAAAACTAATTAAAGTGAATTAAAAATAACCATAAAAGAGAAAATTCACAAAAAATATCAAATGACAAAATAAAAAATATTAAAAATCAGAAATAGAAACTAGAATTTATTTGGGAAATAATGCAATTGGTCCCATAATTTTTGGATATAAAATGAGAGAGATATTATTTTTTGAAATAAAAGGAATTAAAGAAAATAAAAACAGAAATTAGAAAATTAGAAAAATCCACAACGCTTGGATCTGAGCTCATTAATTGAGCTGGCAAATCATAGGGCTGGAAGATGCACACGCATGGAAGTCCACAGTCAATGCAAGCACATGGGAAACAAATAAAAGTCATAACAATGGATGATTAGGATTCGATCTGGGAACAAGATCACACGGCCAGGATTTAAACTGGAAATAGGCGGCCACCAAAGCCACCTTCTTCTCCGGTGAGCCTGCAGATTCCGGCCAGTTTTGCAGGTTTTCAAACCTCCATGGAAATGCACGATCCTTATACCAAAATGAAGCTGGGGTGATGTATATCACCCCTGTAACCTTGAATCACACTCAAGATTCCTAAAAATGGAGAAATTTGAGGTGGAAGATTCAGGTATGCAAAATGTAGATCAAGGAAAAGCAAAATTGAAGCTACCACTAGCTTGCCTCTCAAGTGAGGACTTCAGAAAACATTAGATCCAAGCAAAAAGGTCCATGGATGATGAGAATCGAAGAAAATACCAATTGGAGTGTGTGCTTGAATTCTGGTATCTTGAGCTTGATGCCTTGCTTGCTTTGCCAAAACAGAAGTTCAGTGAGATGAATGGTGAAGGTTTAGAAGCATTAGATCTAAGAATTCAATCAGATGAAGTTGAATTTTAGATCTGAAAATTTTGAAGAGAAATGGAACTTGCTTCTTTAGTGATGGTTATGGAGAGAATTCTGCAGCATTTCAGGTTGAATTGGGCCTCTGAAATGAATGGAATGAAGTCTCTATTTATAGAGGAAGTGGCAAGGAGAGTGTGAAATGATCCGTGTGCATGGCATGTGAAGCTTCATTGCATGGGCTTGCATGATCATGCACAAGTCCCAAAAACAATGCCAAATGAATTCTGAGCATCAGCAAAACGGAATTGGACGTGTGACTTGCAAGGCAATTGCTTATGCACCAAGATTTCAAGTGAATTCCTCATTTGTACCTAAACATTCATCTCTTCTTGGAAAGGTCTTTGTATAAGGAACAAATGTTATGTTACAAAAACTCATTTTAAGTGTGGAAATTTATGAAATTGGAGTTTAAAGTGCAAGGTGCAAGATATGTCAAGGCAAGGTTTCTAAAATTGGCCAACTTTCAAGCCCTTATGTTTTGATGATGCAAGCTTCAAATGGAAATTCTTCCAACATCAAAGTTGTAGATCCCATCAAGACAATCAAAATGGACTTAAATTTTGCATCATTTGGAGTTTTGATGAAATAGTATGGGCACTTGAAGTTGTACTTTTTTGCCTTTTAATGCCTTTGGTCAAAAAGGACCTATAATGTCTTGCACTATCACATGTATTTCCTTTGAGATTTTGAAATTTTGTTCAACATAACATTTGAAGTAGACAACTTAAGCTTTCCAATTCATTTGATCCCACCTCAAAATCATAAAAAATGAATGCGTTATGTCCTTTGGAAGTTGACCCACAATTAGGGTTTCAGTCAAAATGACCTATAATGTATTGGAATGGAAGATGACCTTCCAAGCTTCAAATCAATTTTTGATGAACATGAAAGTTGTTCATATTGTTCTTAAGAACAGTTTTTCTTTTCGAACCATCTCCATTTGACCAACACATAAAAAGTTAGGTCTCAGTGCATTTCAAAATAGTCAGATGAATTGACTGATCAACTTGTCAAGTCCATGCCTCATATCTTGATGAATTGATGATTGAGGACACTCAAATAAGTTCAATAATGCATGAAATGATGAATTAAAGAACTTCCCTTGATTATTTTTGATCATGGGCTGAGGTTGCTTTAGGAGCAAGGCATTGTGGTGCACAGATGAATTAGGGCTTCCTTGAAGAACAAGACCTCAAACCCTTTGACTTGCTTTGATCAAAATGATGCATTGAGGTACTAGGGAGGCATAGTTGATGGATCAGAACTTTAGGAACCATTACCATGCTTGCTTTCATCTCCTCTTGACCATGTCATTGTACCAATGACCTCCTTGAAGCTTTTGACCTTGTGATTGCTCAAGCTACAAACAAAAGATGTTAGTGACATATTTTTGTGCTTTTGGTTAGTAAAAAAAATGAGAAAAGCAATGATATAAAATACAAGCATGCTTGGTGATCTCAAACCACTCACAAGAGATCCCACCCAAAGGCAAAGGGAACCAAGATGTTGAAGATCCTTGAGGCTATGCAAATGCAATGTTATGATGCCGTGAGGGATCTTAGGGCCAAAATTAGGGTCTTACAAGTAGAAGAAGTAAAAGATGATAATCCATGGTACTATGACATCAAGCGTTTCCTTTAGAGCCAGATTTGATGAGATATTATTTTCCTTTAGGGTTTTATTTGCAAATTTTGGGAACATTTGACATTTATCGCATATGGAAATATCTCATAAAATAATATCAGGGAAAAGAAGTATAGCATTGTCAATCATATACAAGAGAAAAGGTAAATAATCATCCTATGGATCCCTAGAAACAATCATCTAAAGCTCGGGACACAGGAAGATAAGATGCGCGAAGCCTCTTCACCTCCCTCTCGTAGGCTGCCTCCATATTTGCCTTCTCCTTGGCGAGTCGATCATACTTCCTCTTCCAAAACTTGGAAGACTGAGGAAGTAGAGAAGTCCATGCATCATTAGGATCATCAATAACTTGATGCTCGAGGAACTAAATCAAAGCATCCTTCTCCTTAATCTGCTGAAGCAACTCTTCCCTTTCACGGATCCAGGCACGTGACAGGTCTTCGTCTCTCAACTCCTCTACTCCTTGGTTAGGGAGGGTTGAAGGCCCAACCATAACCAAAGGTGTAGGTCTTGGATACTCATAAGGCATGAGATACTCAAACGCTCTCTTCCTAACCCAAGCAGTGTAAGGCTCCAAAGCGATGCAATTCTTGGGACCCAACTCCTTCCTTTCTTTCCTATGAATCTAGCGCCAAGCGCGGACCATCCTAGATTTCAAGCCTTGGGGATCTTTACCCTCCTGAAAGAATACACCCTCTAACAGAATGTTATTGGGTTTATCCTTTAGGGGGAACCCAAGCTTACGACGTGCTAAAAAAGGGTTGTAGTTAATCCCACCACATGTACCAAGAAGAGGCACATTGGAGAATTCACCACAAGAGTCAATAATCTGCACACCATCATACACGCGGTTAAACCAAGAGATATCATTATTAGTGAGAAACATAAGTCTCGTGGACCACCGTAGACATCCCTTGTTCTCCTTGAAGGCGTCCGTCTGCGGTAAGTGAGAAATAAACCACTTATACAACAGAGGCAAACAACACACAATGGCGCCACCACCCTTTGCATTCCTCATATGCAAAGAGAAATAAGTATCACCCAAAAGAGTAGGAATGAGATTAAGAGCAGAGAAGATCCTAATAGCGTTCACATCCACAAACTTGTCGATGTTTGGGAACAATACCAATCCATAGATGAGAAGTACAAATATGGCTTCAAAGGCATCCTCACTCATGGCATTCCCATAGATAGTAGCTTGAGCAATGAGGAATTCAGAAGGGAGACCTTGAATTTCACCTTTGGTAGTTATATGAGCACCAACCAGAGATTCATCTATGTGCAACATGTCTGCTATTTCTTGGGAAGTAGGAAAAATCTCTAAGCCACTGAATGGCAACTGGTCTAGAATAGGTATACCCACAAGGTAGGCATACTCCTCAAGCGTAGGCAAAAGCTGGAAATCCGGAAACGTGAAGCATCGGTACAAGGGATCATAAAACTGCACCAACACACTCATCAACCCTTCATCCACCTGAGTAGTCAGAAGAGGAAGAAACTTCCCAAAACGAGCTTTGAAGCCCAAAGGATCTAATACATAGGATGTCAGATTCCTTAACTCTTTCAGATCTGGTTGTCTGAAGCTGTACTTCTTTGTATTCCTTCTTTGTCTTTCCATGTCTGAAAATATTGCAAATGAGTGCATGAATGCATGAATGCAACAATCACACTCAAGGATCAAGCAAAGCACACCAAACAAAGGTCATGGGATGGATCATGTTATCCTTAATATCAATCATCCATTTTGGTGGATTATGGTTTACACCTTATCAACACCCAAGTTCCATTGATATTAAGGCTACATGAACGGATCAACCATGAATCAAGGGTTTGTTGCAAGTCACGAGCATGGAGTCTCGGTTAAGAACCACCCAAAGGGAGTCTACTATGGTTTAAACCTGCCAAACATGTTCTACAAGAGGTTCCAATAGTCATCATCTCATCTTTCGGATATTATCGGAGAAACGACTACTCGTATTCCAAAAATATCCTCAAGAGAGACTCTTAGGAGTGTAGTATCGCGTAACAATCGTATCAAATCTTACACTTGAACGACTTTTGCACTACATCTTTAGAATAGGCCAAGATGGGCTTGGTAAACTAGGGTCCTTGGCTTCTAAGGTCTATATTGGAAAGAGTAATGTCTATCCACAACTTACTTGTGTGACATTATTGATCCCAACATGACCTCCACCAAGTGAATGGACTTGCAAGTCAAATTCCTAAGGAATAACTCCACACAAGTCAACAAGACTACGCCATTTTCCTATCCTAAGTGCACTCGAGTCCGGGTATAGAACTCATCTCACAAAGATCACCAAGCATACAAAGAATTAATATTCAAGCAATTCAATCATTACATACAATACAGTAATCCCAAATTGCACAAAAATATGTCACAAAACAAATACACAAAACAATATAACACATATGAAAAGTAGGCAAAACCCACTAGGCAAAGCATTTCCCCAGCAGAGTCGCCACTTTTCTGTAGCGGGGTATTCGTTACCATTAGAAATATTGACTAAATCCAAGGTAAATCATACAAGTCGAGTCGCCACCGCACTTCTATTTATCCAAAGGAATGGTTAGAAAGCGAACAAAAACCTAATAGTTTTAACAAAAACTAGTAAAAGGAACAGAGATCTGGGTAAGGGGGTTGGTTATGCAATGGGAAGGTGTTAGGCACCCAAAACATCCTAGGTACTCCTAGGGAGCCCTTTTCATACTTGTTGTAAGGTTGGTATTTATTTTTTGAAAATTTATTTGTGCAAACATGATTGGAGAGATGAGAGGAGAATATACAATTTAATTACAATTTGTGTTTGGATGGATGAACCCATTGCCTACGTACCATCTTATAAAAAGATTAGGATCAAAACCTCGTAGTTCGGGGTAAAAATCTCAAAATGAGTTGGTGAATTTATGGATCCAAAAGCCTTAAGGTCTTTTGTTATCAAAGGGAGAAAACTCAACCAAACCACAAATCCACCATGTGAGGATAGCTTCAACATGCTAGTGAGGTGTTAACCCTATAATAAGCATGGAAGACTCATTGTCCATCACTAAGGATATAGGTGAGTATCACATCTACCACAAGGATAACTCAAACCTAATAGCTAAAGGTTATATAAAAAAATTTGATTAAGAAAGTGGCCATTGGAACCACAAAAGCACATTTGAATGGGTTATATTTACCAATTAGAAGTATATACAAAATGGTCAAAGTTGACTTAAAGATTCAATTCAAAATCAGTGTTATGAAAAGAAAGTTTGAAAATCAAAAGCATAAGGCTTAGGTTTCTAATGTTTGAAAACAATAGTTAAATGTTTGCACAAAAAGTTTTGGCTTGGGTTAGAGTGGAGAGAAGAAGAAGAATGGCTAAGTCCTAAGCAAAAAAAAAAGGTGAGGGATAAGAAATGAAACCACACTAGGAGTTCCTCTCTTGAGATCATATTGATGATCCAAGTATCTCCCATCCTTTGGAACAAAGCAATCATAAAGCATAAGCAATCAAACAAGCCTCTTAAGAGATCCTCAATGTATCTTGTGTCTTTCACTTTGGATGCTCATGGTAATGGTCCTCCAATTAAGCTCAAATGGAAACTCCTAGCACAAACGCACACACATCAAAAGTTCCATGAAGTAAAACAAGAATGGACAAGAGTGAGTTTAGAGATTTGGTCCTTCTAATCCATCTTCATCATTAAGATCCTTTTACTCCAATTTTGCATAAGGAAGGTCCTAGAATATAAGTCCAATTCTCCATTTCTTTGCATAGGGAAAGTCCTAGAAACTAAGTCCATTTCTTTGCATTTGGTCCACAACAATCAAAACAAGAACACAAGCACAATAATATATACACAATTATGTGCTCAAGTGAGGAAAAGGCAAATGGCATTAACATAAATATGTGCCCAAGTGAGCAAAGAGAAAATCAAATGCATAATATGTGCAAGAATAGTAAATTGCATAAAAGTAAATTGCATAAAGTAAATCTTAATTGTCAATAGTTGGTGTTAGTAGTTAGTGTGCCATAAGGAAAATTTAGCGCTATGTTAACCAATCGTAATTGGACTTATGTAGAAGTCACAACTATCTGAGGCCGGTCAATAATAATGTAGGCAACAAACACAAGTTAGGAGTCTTGATTAGTGAACCAAGTCCCAACAACTTGCCATTCCAAAGAAGAAAATGAGAATTGATCTTGTATTGGTTTAAGCCTTTTGCATGACTTAGAAGACAACATATCCTTAATGCAAAGCCATTCACTTGATCAATTGATCAAGATGAATTAGATTTGAATCAAGGAAGATTAAATCTCCCTAATCAATGCTAACTTATCAACCATCAACTCATTGATCAAGAAGAAAAGAAGTAGAAGAAGAAGAAGGACAAGATGGATAAGAGAAATGGAAATGGCAAAATTAAAGTGCATTCAATGAAATACAATGTTCCAATCCTCATATGTTGACCAATAACATTGAAAGTCAAGGTCAAACAATCAAAAACAGAAGTGAGATGAAGATTGGAAGTCAAGAAATGAATAAAATATTTTTGGCATTTTTTAATATCTAAAATAAACTTGAATTAAAAATAAATGGAAAGGTCAAACTACAAAATTACTTCAAATCAACCTTGGAAGGTCCAAGTAATTTATCCCAAGCTCAACAAGGTCAAACAAAGTTTGACAAAAAATTTCAGCATTTTTAAAAGTCAGAAACTATTTTTAATCAATTAAAAATGAATAAAAATAACCTAATTGAACTAAAATCTCAAATAAATCTCAAATCAATTTAAAAATTGACGAGAATATTTTTCATAGATTCATCATCATTCAAAGAGGTTGAGAAAATATTTTTGTATTTTTTGAATATCAAAAACTAATTAAAGTGAATTAAAAATAACCATAAAAGAGAAAATTCACAAAAAATATCAAATGAAAAAATAAAAAATATTAAAAATCAGAAATAGAAACTAGAATTTATTTGGGAAATAATGCAATTGGTCCCATAATTTTTGGATATAAAATGAGAGAGATATTATTTTTTGAAATAAAAGGAATTAAAGAAAATAAAAACAGAAATTAGAAAATTAGAAAAATCCACAACGCTTGGATCTGAGCTCATTAATTGAGCTGGCAAATCATAAGGCTGGAAGATGCACGCGCATGGAAGTCCACAGTCAATGCAAGCACATGGGAAACAAATAAAAGTCATAACAATGGATGATTAGGATTCGATCTGGGAACAAGATCACACGGCCAGGATTTAAACTGGAAATAGGCGGCCACCAAAGCCACCTTCTTCTCCGGTGAGCCTGCAGATTCCGGCCAGTTTTGCAGGTTTTCAAACCTCCATGGAAATGCACGATCCTTATACCAAAATGAAGCTGGGGTGATGTACATCACCCCTGTAACCTTGAATCACACTCAAGATTCCTAAAAATGGAGAAATTTGAGGTGGAAGATTCAGGTATGCAAAATGCAGATCAAGGAAAAGAAAAATTGAAGCTACCACTAGCTTGCCTCTCAAGTGAGGACTTCAGAAAACATTAGATCCAAGCAAAAAGGTCCATGGATGATGAGAATCGAAGAAAATACCAATTGGAGTGTGTGCTTGAATTCTGGTATCTTGAGCTTGATGCCTTGCTTGCTTTGCCAAAACAGAAGTTCAGTGAGATGAATGGTGAAGGTTTAGAAGCATTAGATCTAAGAATTCAACCAGATGAAGTTGAATTTTAGATCTGAAAATTTTGAAGAGAAATGGAACTTGCTTCTTTAGTGATGGTTATGGAGAGAATTCTGCAGCATTTCAGGTTGAATTGGGCCTCTGAAATGAATGGAATGAAGTCTCTATTTATAGAGGAAGTGGCAAGGAGAGTGTGAAATGATCCGTGTGCATGGCATGTGAAGCTTTATTGCATGGGCTTGCATGATCATGCACAAGTCCCAAAAACAATGCCAAATGAATTCTGAGCATCAGCAAAATGGAATTGGACGTGTGACTTGCAAGGCAATTGCTTATGCACCAAGATTTCAAGTGAATTCCTCATTTGTACCTAAACATTCATCTCTTCTTGGAAAGGTCTTTGTATAAGGAACAAATGTTATGTTGGACAAAAACTCATTTTAAGTGTGGAAATTTATGAAATTGGAGTTTAAAGTGCAAGGTGCAAGATATGTCAAGGCAAGGTTTCTAAAATTGGCCAACTTTCAAGCTCTTATGTTTTGATGATGCAAGCTTCAAATGGAAATTCTTCCAACATCAAAGTTGTAGATCCCATCAAGACAATCAAAATGGACTTAAATTTTGCATCATTTGGAGTTTTGATGAAATAGTATGGGCACTTGAAGTTGGACTTTTTTGCCTTTTAATGCCTTTGGTCAAAAAGGACCTATAATGTCTTGCACTATCACATGTATTTCCTTTGAGATTTTGAAATTTTATTCAACATAACATTTGAAGTAGACATCTTAAGCTTTCCAATTCATTTGATCCCACCTCAAAATCATAAAAAATGAATGCGTTATGTCCTTTGGAAGTTGACCCATAATTAGGGTTTCAGTCAAAATGACCTATAATGTATTGGAATGGAAGATGACCTTCCAAGCTTCAAATCAATTTTTGATGAACATTAAAGTTGTTCATATTGTCCTTAAGAACAGTTTTTCTTTTTGAACCATCTCCATTTTACCAACACATAAAAAGTTAGGTCTCGGTGCATTTCAAAATAGTCATATGAATTGACTGATCAACTTGTCAAGTCCATGCCTCATATCTTGATGAATTGATGATTGAGGACACTCAAATAAGTTCAATAATGCATGAAATGATGAATTAAAGAACTTCCCTTGATTGTATTTGATCATGGGCTGAGGTTGCTTTAGGACCAAGGCATTGTGGTGCACAAATGAATTAGGGCTTCCTTGAAGAACAAGACCTCAAACCCTTTGACTTGATTTGATCAAAATGATGCATTGAGGTACTAGGGAGGCATATTTGATGGATGAGAACTTTAGGAACCATTACCATGCTTGCTTTCATCTCCTCTTGACCATGTCATTGTACCAATGACCTCCTTGAAGCTTTTGACCTTGTGATTGCTCAAGCTACAAACGAAAGATGTTAGTGACATATTTTTGTGCTTTTGGTTAGTAAACAAAATGAGAAAAGCAATGATATAAAATTCAAGCATGCTTGGTGATCTCAAACCACTCACAAGAGATCCCACCCAAAGGCAAAGGGAACCAAGATGCTGAAGATCCTTGAGGCTATGCAAATGCAATGTTATGATGCCATGAGGGATCTTAGGGCAAAAATTAGGGTCTTACAAGTAGAAGAAGTAAAAGATGATAAGCCATGGTACTATGACATCAAGCGTTTCCTTTAGAGCCAGATTTACCCGCCTGGGGCATCTGTGAAAGATTGGAAGAATTTGAGGAGATTATCAGGAAATTTCTACTTGAGAGGTGATGTACTGTACAAGAGAAACTTTGATATGGTTTTGCTCAGATGCGTGGATAGACACGAAGCAGACCTGTTGATGACTGAGGTCCATGAGGGTTCATTTGGTACTCATTCTAATGGACATGCCATGGCTAGAAAGATGTTGAGGGCATACTACTATTGGCTGACAATGGAGTCTGACTGCTACAAATATGTGAAGAGATGCCATAAGTGTCAGATTTATGCGGACAAGATTCATATTCCCCCGACACTTCTGAATGTGATCTCATCACCATGGCCCTTCTCCATGTGGGGAATCGACATGATTGGCATGATAGAGCCGAAAGCTTCCAATGGTCACAAATTTATTCTCGTAGCAATCGATTACTTCACCAAGTGGGTTGAAGCGGCATCGTATGCAAATGTGACCAGGCAGGTGGTCGTGAAGTTCATCAAGAATAAACTCATATGTCGTTATGGTGTGCCAGATAAGATCATCACTGATAATGGATCCAACTTGAATAACAAGATGATGAAAGAACCGTGTAGTGAGTTCAAGATTGCACATCATAATTCTTCTCCTTACAGACCCAAGATGAATGGGGCTGTTGAAGCTGCTAATAAGAATATCAAGAAGATTATCCAGAAGATGGTTGTCACGTATAAAGATTGGCATGAGATGCTGCCATTTGCTTTACATGGATATCGCACATATGTCCTCACTTCAACAGGGGCAACCCCTTTCTCTCTTGTTTATGTCATGGAGGTTGTACTCCAAGTAGAGGTGGAGATCCCATCAATGAGAGTCTTGATGGAAGCCAAGTTGACTGATGCCGAATGGGTTCAGAGTCGTTATGACCAGCTGAATTTGATAAAAGAGAAGAGATTGACTGCCATGTGCCATGGTCAATTATATCAGCAAAGAATGAAGAAAGCCTTTGATAAGAAGGTCAAGCCTCGTGTGTTCCGAGAAGGTGACCTCGTGCTTAAGAAAGTCTTATCTTTCGCGCCCGATTTCAGGGGCAAGTGGACTCCAAACTATGAAGGTCCATATGTTGTTAAGAGAGCATTTTCAGGCGGTGCTTTGACACTTACAACTATGGATGGGGAGGATTTCACTCGTCATGTGAATTCAGATGCAGTCAAGAAATACTTCGCCTAAAAATAAAAACAGAATAGCTCGCTAAATTGAAAACCCGAAAGGACGGCTTAGGCCAAAATGAGCGTCTCGGTGGATTGAAAATCCGAAAGGGCGGTCCAGGCAAAAGTTAGAGACATAAAAAATGAATATATATATCCCGCTAGATTGAGTACCTCATCCTGGGGCAATCTAGGCAAAAATTAGGGATTTGGCAAGTAACTGCATCCTGACAAGATTTTGTTCTACAATTGTCATCCGTCAGAGATTCTTGCTCATTCGTCATCAACTGAAGCTTCAAATACATCCAATTCGGAATTGGTGGAGAAATGGTCCTTATGTTCAATGTATCCCTTTTCCAATATATATCACCAATTTCAAACTTGTAAAGATCTATGTGTTGTCATAATGGAGATGGTTCCAAAATAAAAAATGTTCTTAAGGACAATATGAACAACTTTCATGTTCATCCAAACATTATTTGAAGCGTGGAAGGCCATCTCCCATTCCAATACATTATAGGTCATTTTGACTGAAACCCTATTTTTGGGTCAACTTCCCAAGAACATAACTCATTCATTTTTTATGATTTTGAGGTGGGATCAAATGCATTGGAAAGTTTAAGATGTCTACGTCAAATGTTATGTTGAACAAAGTTTCAAAATCTAAAAGGAAATACATGTGATAATGCAAGACATTATAGGTCATTTTGGGCCAAATGCATAAGGTTAAATAAAATGTACAAATCCATATGTATTGACCAAATGACTTTGAAAGTCAAGGTCAAATAATGAGAAACCAAAAATGAGATGAAGATTGGAGATCAAACAATAAGCAAAATATTTTTGGCATTTTTAATATTAAAATAAACTTGAATTAAAAATAAAAGAAAGGTCAAACTTCAAAATCACTTCAAATCAACCTTGAAAGATCCAAGTGATTTATCCCAAGTTCAACAAGGTCAAACTAAGTTTGACAAAAAATTTCAGCATTTTTAAAAGTCAGAAACTAATTTTAATCAATTAAAAATGAATAAAATAAACCTAATTGAACTAAAATCTCAAATAAATCTCAAATCAATTAAAAAATTGATGAGAATATTTTTCATAGATCCATCATCATTCAAATAGGTTAGGAAAATATTTTTTGTATTTTTTGAATATCAAAAACTATTTAAAAAGAATTAAAAATAACCAGAAAAGAGAAAATTCACAAAAAATATCAAATGACAAAATAAAAAATATTAAAAATCAGAAATAGAAACTAGAAATTATTTGGAGACTAATGCAATTGGTTCCATAATTTTGGACCAATAATAAAAGAGATACGAATTTTTGAAAATTATGGGAATAAAAGAAATTAAATCAGAAAATTGGAAATTCAAAAAAACCAGGAGCGTTAGATATGAGCTCAATATTTGAGCTGGCAGATCATGCGCTCCAGATGCGCGCTTCCACCATAGGCCAAAGTCAATGCGCTACATAATGAATTAAAATGAGTCATAACAAGCGAAGGCCAGGATTAGATCTGGGAAATTCAATCCAACGATCCACATTCAAACTAGCAATGGGACGGCCACCGGAGCCACCTTCTTCTCCGGTGAGCTTGTGTTTTCCGGCCAAAATTGCAGACAACCAAAACTCAACCAAAATACACGATCTATACATCTTTGAAAAGCTGGGATGATGTACATCATCCCTGTGCCACTCAATTCCACTCTAGATCTCTATATTGAGAGAAATCAGAGATGGAAATTCTGTGGTGTTCATCATGAACTTAATGGATTTCAAAAATTAAATGCACAGTCATGATGCCTCCATTGAGAAGACTTCAGCCAACACAAGATCCAAGCAAATAGGTTAATATATGATAAGTTTTGAAGAAAATACCAATTGAATAACAAACTTGAATTCTGGAGGTTTGAGCTTGATTCCTTGCTTTCTTTATCAAAACAGAAGATCAATGGAGTGAAGGATGAAGGTCTAGAAGCTTTAGATCCAAGGATTCAACCAGATGTAGTTGAATTTTGGATCTGAAAAAGAATGAAGAAAAGTGAAATAGCTTCTTTGGTGAGGTTGGGGAATCACTTCAGCAGGGTTTCAGGCGCCTTTAGGTTGGTTTCTGATGGAGGTATGCACCTCTATTTATAGCAAAACCTGATGCAAGCAAGGTGAATTTCGTGTGCATGAAAATTGAAAGCCTCCATGCATGGGCCTGTACAGGCGCATGGAGGGCCCAAAAGCCAATGCAAATGGATGCTGAAATGATTTGGAGAAGGTTTGGACGTGTGGTTTGCACTCCAATTGCTTGCATATGAAGTTTCACCATCTTATGCATAATTGAGCCAAAAACTTCCCCTCTTCGAAAATACCATTTGCCAAATCCAAACATGAGCATGTGAGTAATGGTTGGAAAGGTTTTGATGTAAGGAACAATTGTTATGTTGGGAAAAAATCCATTTGAAGTGTGGAAATTGGTGAAATTGGAGTTTAAAATGCAAGGTGCAAAACATGAAAAGGAAAAGTTTCTAAATTTGGCCAATGTTCAAGCCCTTCTATTTTGATGATGCAAGTCTCAAATGGAAAAACCTCCAACATCAAAGTTGTATATCTTTTCAAGACAATAAAAATTGACTTAAATTGTGCATCATTTGGATTTTTGATGAAAGCGTTATGGGCACTTGAAGTTGGACTTTTTTGCCTTTCAATACATTTGGCGCAATGACCTATAATGTCTTGCATTATCGTATGTATTTCCTTTGAGATTTTGAAATTTTATTAAACATACCATTTGAATTAGACATCTTAAGCTTTCCAATGCACTTAATTCCACCTCAAAATCATAAAAAATTAATGAGTTATGTCCTTGGGAAGTTGACCTAAAATTAGGGTTTCAGTCAAAATGACCGATAATGTCTTGGAATGGGAGATGACCTTCCAAGATTCAAATAAATTTTTGATGAACATTAAAGTTGTTCATATTATCCTTAAGAACATTTTTTCTTTTAGAATGATCTCCATTTGACCAACACATAAAAAGTTAGGCCTCAGTGCATTTCAAAATAGTCAGATGAATTGACTGATCAACTTCTCAAGTCCATGACTCATATCTTGATGAATTGGTGATTGAGGATACTCAAATAAGTTCAAATATGCATGAAATTAAGAATTAAAGAACTTCCCTTGATTGTATTTGACCATGGGCTGAAGTTGCTTCAAGAGCAAGGCATTGTGGTGCACAGATGAATTAGGGTTCCTTCGGGACACAAACCTCAAACCCTTTGACTTGCTTTGATCAAAGTGATGAATTGAAATGCTAGGGGGGCATATTTTATGGATGAGAGCTTTGGGAACCATTACCATGCTTGCTATCATCTTCTCTTGGCCATATCTCTGCACATAGGATCTCCTTGAAGCTTTTAACCTTATGATTGCTCAAGCTGCAAACAAAAGATGTTAGTGACATATTTTTGTGCTTTTGGTTAGTAAACAAAATAAGAAAAGCAATGATATACAATTCAAGCATGCTTGGTGATCTCAAACCACTCACAAGAGGTCCCACCCAAAGGCAAAGGGAAACAAGATGCTTATGATCCTTGAGGCAATGCAAATGCAATGTTATGATGCCATGAGGGATCTTAGGGACAAAATTAGGGTCTTACATGTACCGGTGAGTCAGCTTGGCTAAAGCACAGAAGAAACACCAATCAAACATCTGGCGAAAACCTGCTTATGCAAATGATGCATGAAATGCAATGCTTGATTATTTTTATTTTCAAGGAACTTACTATATCATTTGCAAATATATAATATTTAAATGGAAATTGCAATAATTTGATATGACCAAAAATCTCTTTTTATTTATATAAAGTGGAAGGATTACACTGAGTACAATTTTAGAAACCAAAATAAAAAGATACAAGAGAAAAGGAGACTATTCATCCTAAGGATGCCTAACAACAATGTCAGAAAATCTGGCTGAAGGCGCGTACTTCCTTCGAATGCGAAGGATCTCGGTCTCAAAAGAAGCCTTCATCTAAGTCTTCTCGAGGACAAGCTGATCAACAATCTTCTTCTAAGAAACGGAAGGCTGAGGCATACTAGAAGATGAAACCTCTGGCTCTATCTGTCTCTTCGTCACTCGGTCTTCAAGTAGCTCCATAAGTGCATCTTTGTCCTTAGACTCCAACTGCAACTCTTCATGCTTCTTGCTCAAAGCACGAAAACGCTCTTCCCACATATCCTTCTCTTGCTTTATCTTGGCGAACACGTCTTCCAACTCCTCTACATCTTGGTTAGGGAGAGTTAATGGCTCAACCACAACCATAGACATAGGTCTTTCTCAAGGATAAGGCATCTTCAACTCCATAGCTCTCTTCTTCATCCAAAGATTGTAAGCTTCCAAAGCTACACAATTGCACGGACCAAGCTCGGATCTTCATTTCATATGCACATTATGCCAAGCATGCACAATCTTTTGCTTCAAATGTTGGGAATCTTTACCCTCTTGCTAGAAAATACCTTCTAACAACATGTTATTATGTTTGTCTCTCAAGGGGAACCCAAGTTAACGATGAGCCAAAGCAGGGTTCTAGTTAATTCCTCCTTGTGTACCAATGAGAGGCACATTAGAGAATTCACCACAACTATCAATAATCTCCAAACTCCTTAAAGACGGATCATACCAAACTATATCATCATTAGTCAGAGTCATAAGTCTCTGAGACCACCTTAGACATTGTTTGTTCTCCACAAAAGCAGGTGTCTGAGGCAAGTGCGAAATAAACCTCTTGTATAGAAGAGAAATACAACATACAATCGTTCCACCACCCTTAGAAGTCCTTAGATGCAAAGAGAAATACATATCACCCAACAAAGTAGGCACAAGATTCCCAATCAAGAAAAGTTTAATGGCGTTAACATCAATAAAACCGTCAATGTTAGGGAACAAAGTTAATCCATAAATGAGCAACACAAAGATAGCTTCAAAAGCGTCCATACTACCAGCTTGAGCAAAAGTAGTAGCTTCCTTGATGAGGAAAACAGATGGAAACCCAAATAATCCTCCTTTCTTCACCCAATGAGCCTATATCTCATACTTCTTCAAGTGAAGAGCTTCAGCAATAATACTAGATCGGGGAATCTCCTTCAATCCACTAAAAGGCACTCTACTAGAAATAGGTATCCCCAAAAGATGAGAATACTCCTCCAAGGTAGGCAAAAGCTGAAAATCTGGGAAAGTGAAACAATGGTAGAGAGGATCATAGAATTGCACTAGCACACTCAAGATTCCTTCAACCACATTAGCAGACAAGATGGACAGAAGCTTCCCATTACGTTGTTTGAAGTCCAAGGGACCTAATACAAAAGATGTTATCTTCCTTAAATCTTTCAAGTCGGGACATTTGAAACTGTACTTCTTAGTGTTCCTTCGTCCATAATCTATGGTCTGAAAATATTTGCAAACGATACCTTAGTTCCTTGAAATTTTCGTGTGATGAATGTTATGATGCACATGAATGCATGAATGCAACAATCACAAATAAGAATCACACACAAGGCAAACAAAGGTCAAGGGATGAATTAAATCTTTATCAAGATCAATCATCCATTTTGGTGGATTATGGTTTACACCTTATCAACACCCAAGTTCCATTGATATTGACAAGACTTGATTGGATCAACCAAGAATCAAGGGTTTATTGTAAGTCACAAGCATGGAGTCTGGGTAAGAACCATCCCAAAGGAGTGAACTAAGGATAAAAACCTATATATCATGTTCTAAAAAGTTCCCAGAGTCTTAATTCCACCTATCGGATATTACAGGTTAAGATGATTGACTCATCGACCCATAATATTCTCAAGAGAAACTTGTCTAAGTGTAGTATCGCATAACAAATGTTATCAAGTCTACACTTGAATAGTTTCCGCACTACGTCCTAAATAGGACAAGATGGGTTAAATGTTCTAAGGTCCTCAACTTCTCGGACCCAATTAGAAATAGTAATGCCTAACCACAAATACTTGTGTGACATTTCCAAATCCAAAGGAGTCTCCACTGAGCGGATGGGTCTCAAGCCAACTTGTTAAGGACTACTCAACACAAGTCGAACATGACTATACCATCCTCCTATCTTAATTGCACTCAAGTTCGGGTTAGAACATATCTCGCCACTCGGAGATCACCAAGCACAACAAACAGATCATATCACAAATACATATATACAAACATCACATATATATAAATATATACATAAAAAGTAGGCTAAACCCACTGGAGACTACTCCCCTGCAGAGTCACCACTTAATTTCTTTAGCGGTAAATTCATGATCATCAAGCTATTGACAAGCTAGAGACCAAGTAACAAGAGTCGCCACCGCGCTTTTATTGTTTCCAAGGGAAAAGGGAAAAAGTACGAACAAAACCCAAAAGTAAGAAGTTTTCAAATCAAAACTAATAAAAAGTCAGAGATTATAGGTAAGGGGGTTGGTTACACAGAGGGAAGGTGTTAGCACCCAAAGTGTCCTAGGTACTCCTAGGGAGCCCTTTTTGTATGCATATGTACTTGGTACAAAGTGATGTTTACAAACAAATAGAATGGGGGGATGAGAAAAGAATTCATTAATTATATTTTTGTGTTTGACAAGACCTTTGGTCTTGTACCTACGTACCAACATAAAAATGAGGGATCAGAACCTCGTAGTTCGTGATACAAATTTCAAAGTGGATGCATTGCTTTATACAAAATTTAAGTTTGAAAGGCACGAAGGCCTAAAAATGGTTTGAATGAGTTAGTTCTTTTTGGCTTTTTGAAAGTTTAGGTCATGTATAGTTAAATTTATTTACAAGCTTGATTTAAGAAAAAAAGCTTGAAAATGCAATGGCATAAGGCCAAAGTTTCTATCTTTTTTTTTTTGCAAAGTGGTCAAAGTTTAGAACAAAAGTAGTTCACACAAAGAAGATTTTAAAAAATGGAGGGAGAGTTTTTGAAATTAAAGAAATGGGGAGAAGATGAATAGATTATCCTATGTATAAAATTAAAAGTTTAGAGTTGAAAAGATCTGACCAAATGGGTCAACAGAAACCCAGAATTCCCTTGGACTTTTATAATCAAGCAACACACGAATTCACAATTATATTATCTTGAAGAGCAAGGTATCAAATAAAGATGGCCACATCCAAGCTTATCCATTCCATGATCTTCTTTAGAGTAGCCCATGTAAGAGATGAACTCCACAAGTCACAGGTTCAAAATAACAGCTTCACAATGACCATGTTGCAGATGAACTCAAAAGGATCTTGAATGGTGTATCAGATGAAGTTTCATATTGCAAGCACTTGGTTTCTCAACAAGTTGGCATTGGCCAAGTCCTTTAGCATAGGAAGGTTGCCTAGATTCTAAGTCCATTTGTCCAAGATCAAGCCAATAATCCACACAAAATTCTTTTAGGGTTTTTGTTGTTATTATGTACATTAATGGTCAAAGACCACACAAACAAGCAAAGTATACACAAATAAAATATATCACACAATATGGTCCAAGTGAAAAAAGTGAAAATTGTATTAACATAAACAATTAGAATGATAATGAACAATGGCAAATGAAATAAAATGCTAAAAGTTAAATGGAATTAAAGTAAAGGGCTTGAAATTAAAATTTAGTAGTTAATAGGTTAGAAGTTAGTATTGTTTTGCTTTTGCTTTTTTTATTTGAAGTCATTCTTTGGAGAACACTCAACCCACTTATCACAAGTATGGATCCTTGAACCAAGACATCTTCCAAAGGAAGGAAAAAAGGACAAGTTTCCATACAATACCATGAAAGAGGGGAGACTTACAATCTCACTAACTAGAATGCTTATGCCTTTTATGTCACAAATTTAGCGCTATGTTAAGCAATCGTAATTGGACTTATGTAACAGTCACAATTATTTGAGGTCGGGCAATAAAATTTTGGTGTTAATGCATGTTAGAGACATAGTATAATGGACTATACTCATGAAACATACCACAAAAAAAAAAAGAATATGCAAAAGGTGTGGCCGAATCTCATCCATACTCATGTCAATTTTTCAATCAACTAGCCTTAGGATTATGAGATATCATAGGACAAATGGAATGAATGAATGAAGAAAGGGAATAAGATGAAGTGGGAGGGGAATGGATCAAAAGACAAATTGGTCAAAGGAGGACTTTTACCAAATTAATATCATCCGTTCATTTTGGGAGATGGAATGTACATTCCATCAATCCCCTAAATCCAATTATATTAATTTGACAAAGTCAAATCAACCTTGACGAAGGCCCAACAACAAGTGTCAAACATAAACAAGTCATCACAATTGGTCAACAAATTTATTTGGCATTTATTCAAATTAAACAACTAAAATAGTGCATTTAAATTCAATATGGTTTGTGCAATTCCTAAAATCTCATCAAAACACCAAAGAAATGGCCATGAGATTTATCATAGGTCAAACAAGGTCAAAGGACCTTGGAGAAAAAATTTCATAATTTTTGGACATTTAAATATATTTTTAAACAATTAAAAATAAATTCAAAATCAATTAATTCATGAAAAATATTAATAATGATCCAAAAAATAATTTTAATTCAGAATATGAAAGAGAAAAATATTTGAAATATTTTGGTGAAAGTCCCATATTTTTGGATCAATATTGAATTTAATATGAATCATTGAAAATAATGCAATTAAAATGAAAATTAAAATATCAGAAAAAACGTCGACCACTTGATCTCCCTCATTAATTGAGGTGGCAGATCAAGTGGTCACAACGCGCTATCCACGACGGACTCTAGTCAGCACGCCATAACCTTGGTAATCAGAAAGAACGCCCAGGATTAAAACGAATTAGATGGATCCTATGGTTGTGAGAGATGCCAACACATCGCCGGAGCTGTAGCTCCGGTCTTCTTCTCCGATGGACCTCACCGGACTAGTCCACCTTCAACCATCACCAAAATTAAAAACAAGGACATGATTTCAATGTAAAAATGGTACTGAGTTCGAGTCTGGCCTCAATTCACCCTAACTCCAAGTATATTGAGAGATACATGGAGTTGAAATTTGAGGTACATGAACTGAGTTGCTTCGATTTTTCCTCTAAGAAACTCAATCGTCTTGCCTACATTGGTAGGACTACATACAACTAGAGAATCAATAGAATTGAGCAAGAATTAGAGAAAACCGAAGAGATCAAAATTTCTGGAAAATACCTTCAATGGAGGTCTGGATTCAACTGATCTTGCTCCTGCTCGTGCTTGATCTTACTCCAAATGCTTGCAGAAGAAGGATTCAATGCTCAAAAGGCTGTCTATTCCTGGAGATTTGAATTTCAAAACAGTGGAAATTCAAACTCAAATTCAAGTGAATTTATCAAGTTTATCCTTTGCAATGTGAGGGTTAGAGTTAGGGGATCAAAGATGGCGCGAATGTGTGTGAAATGTTGAGCATATGAGGCTCTATTTATAGTTGAATCCATTGCTTTTTGCACACTTGAATTCACTTTCCAAATTTGGTCATTGTTGATGCATGGGTGCATGGGCGCGTATAGGCCCATAAAATCATTGCCATAAGTCCACAAATGAGTGTGAGATGATCTGAATTCAGCTTGGATTGCAAGGCAAGTGTACATTTTGATTTGAAGTTTGATCCTTGCCAAGTGATGACACCATGTTCATGCCATGCGCAGCCTATGCATTCCTTGTCGAAAATGGATGAATTTGAGATCTTTGGAAAAGTGAGATCAAGAGGAATAACTTTCATATTCAGCACTTTTCCATTTGGAGTTTGTAACTTGAAGAAATTTGAGGTGGATGTTTGGAAACTTTTTACATATCAAATTTTTTCTAAGAGTCAAGCCATATGTCTCAATATTCCACCTTGCTTAACTTTTTATATGAGCTTCAAATGAGAAAAGTGTCTTCATCAAAGTTGTATCTCTCTCAAATAAATTCAAATTGGTCACCAATTTAATGTAATTTGGATTTTAAATGATAGAGTTAGGCATTTTGGAAGTTTGGAAAAATCACTTGATCAATGGTATAGGTCAAAAGTGACCTATAATATAACCTCATATCACATGCTCAAAAAAGTTTAAATAGCTCCCACTCCAAACATCAAAGTTGAAGTACACACATTGAATTTGATTGTGAAAATTGGAAATATTTCATCTCATAAAAATTGAGTAAGTTATGGCCTTGGGAAGTTGACTTTAAAAATAGGGTTTAGACAAAATGACCTATAATGTTTCAACATAGAAAATGATTTTACAAGCAAAACTAGCTCTAGGTATCAACATAAAATTTGTTTGTAATGTCATTTAGAGTATGTTTTCTCTTGGAATCATTTTAATATGGTGAAAATTGTAGGAGATAGGGTCTAGGGAGACCCGGTTTTGTTCAGATGAATTCATCTGGCCAACCACATTAACCAACTTGCTAACTTCCAATTTTCTTGACTTTCTTGGCGCATGGTAGATCATATATGCATAAGATTATGAATTTTGAAGTGTCCCTTGAGAAATTTGATCAATTGGTGAGATAGATTATTGGATAAGTTACTCAAGATACCTAGTGAAACTAGGGTTTCCAAGGCAAATCACACTCAAACTCTTGAAGAAAACTTGATCAATATAACATGTAGAGAACAATGGGACTCATATTTGATGCTCATAACCATTATTGGATCAATTCTTGGTTGTGCTCTTTGTTCATGAGGGTCTCAAACCCTAGATGTGAACTTGATAGATTAATGGAGATCATACCCTTCCTACAAAAGAGTTAGGCAAATGCAAAGACATATTTTTTAATATTTTGGTTAGTGAAATGATAAAATACAAGTATGATACAATCACAAAGTTCTTGGTGATCTCTCCCAGAACAAACCCAATGAAATAGGGGTAAGGAGGATGCCAAGGTATGATCCCAATGCCAATGCTTATGATGAAATTACATGAGGGATCTTAGGGTCAAAATTGGGGTCTTACATTTGGTAAGCGATTGTGAACATGACCATGATGGTTGTGCTATTTGCAGTGTCAATCCTAGAGGTTGTATGATTGTGAAGAGAGACATCCAGAGGTTGATGGATAAAGGTATGATTAAAATTATCTAGCCCTGTCACTTAGATGACGATGTCAATGTTATAGTCCATGTGTTTAAAACTCCTGAAAGAGTGGTGATTCAGTACGACAACAGTAGCAAAAACAATGTCACCAATAGATCCGTCTCGCCGTTGGTTATACGGTTAGCGCGCCCCATCCCGTATGCATCTGATAAGGTTGTCCCGTATCAGTACAATGCTACCATGCTAGAGAATGGTTAAGAGGTTCTTTTACCTTCGACTAGTTCTGTTATAAGCATAACTGATATTACTAAGGTGACCCGCAGTGGTTGAGTCTTTCGGTCGGTGTTCCCGAAGAATATGGAGGATATATCCGTTACCAAGAAGGTTGATGTGCCTGTAATAGATCCTATTAATGCTCCAAAGTGTCAGTTTGGTGAATCAATCGGTTTAAAGCTTAATGATGATGATGAGGTACTTTGGTTGATCAAGAAGAGCGAGTTCAATGTGCTGGAGCAGTTACTCCAAACTCCCTCCAATATTTTGGTGTTGTGTTTGCTAATAAACTCAAAAGCGCACACATAAGCACTACAGAAAGTTCTAGAGAAAGCTTATGTGGAACATGATGTTACGGTTGATCAGTTTGATCATATTGTAGCTAACATCACTTCCTTCCACAATCTCAGTTTCTATGATGAAGAACTCCCCGAGGAGGATAGAAATCATAACTTGGCTCTGCATATTTCGATGAATTGCAAAGATGACGCTTTGTTAAATGTGTTGGTCGACACCGGTTCCTCATTAAATGTACTTCTGAAGTCAACTATGTCAAGGCTGTCATACCAAGGAGCTCCTATGAGATATAGTAAGGTATTCTTCAAAGCTTTTGACGATTCTCTCAAAACTGTGATCGGTGAAGTGGACATTCCAGTGAAGATAGGTCTGAGTGATTTCCAAATTACTTTTCAAGTAATGGATATCCACCCATCCTATAGCTTCTTGTTGGGAAGGCCATGGATTCATTAGGCAGGATCCGTTACTTCAATGTTGCATCAAAAGCTGAAATTCATCAAGAGTGGAAAGCTTGTTATTGTTGGCGGGGAGAAGGCGTTGTTAGTCAGCCACCTGTCATCTTTCTCTTATGTAGAAGCTGAGGATGAGGTTGGAACTCCATTCCAAGCCTTATCTATTGCTGAGGAGAAAAGAGTTGGGGCACCCATCTCCTCATTTAAAGATGCGCTGAGAATTGTTGAAGACGGTCAGTCTGATCAGTGGGGATAGATGATAGAGGTCTCCGACAACAAGAGCAGAGCCGGTTTGGGTTTCCAATGAGGTTCATCAGTGGCGAAATCTGAAGATGCGCAACCCAGTTTCCGTAGCGGAGGGTTCCTTCATGGTAATTAACAACACTTAGCTGCAATGATAGAGGGTGACGAAGATGAAGACTACGCCAATTTTGTGACGCATGGAAAAACTTGCAGTAATTGGACTACTGTTGATGTTCCTATTATTGTGCATCGATCTAAGTAATTGCTTTTATTTGTTTTTGAAAATTCTTATCCTATGCCTAAGGGAGAAGTGAACATCGTTTGGGAATTTTCATATTTGATCATTAATAAAATATAAAGTCTATTCATCCACATCTATGATGTTTTATTTTTGCTTTTTGCTTTTTTCTGAAAATGGTAATCACAAAAAACATAAATAAATAATATATATTTATCCATCTGCATAATATTTGGTCACAATTCCTTCTCTAAAATCAAAATATCAAATCATTATGCAGGTTGGTTGCTAAACCCATTGAATACAATGATCCTTCTCCTTCTCCAAATTTTGAATTCCCTGTATTTGAGGCCGAGGAGGAAAGTGATGAAGAAGTAAGTGATGAATTGTGTCATCTTCTTGAGCACGAGGAAAAAGCCATTCAGCCATTCGAAGAACAGATTGTGTTAGTCAACTTGGGTTCCGAAGATGATCTGAAGGAAATCAAGATTGGGTCTCGACTGGTCCTGATGTTAAGAAGGGGTTGATTGATCTTCTTCGAGAGTATTCAGAAGTGTTTGCCTGGTCCTATCAAGACATGTCTGGTTTGGATTCTGAGATTGGGGAGCATAGATTGTCGTTGAAGCCAGAATGCCCGCCAGTCAAGCAGAAGTTGAGGAGAACTCATCCTGATATTATAGTGAAGATCAAAGAAGAAGTGCAAAAGCAGATTGATGTTGGTTTCCTTGTGATTGCTGAGTATCCACAATGGGTGGCTAATATTGTGCATGTTCCTAAGAAAGATGGAAAAGTCCGCATAGTGTTGATTATAGAGATTTGAATAAATCCAGTCCGAAAGATGATTTTCCCCTACCACACATTGATATATTGGTAGACAATACAGCTAAGTTCAAAGTCTTTTCATTTATGGACGGATTTTCTGGATATAATTAGATTAAGATGGCACTCGAAGATATGGAGAAGACCACATTCATTACACCTTGGGGAACATTTTGTTATAGAGTGATGTGTCGCAACCTGAAAAATACAGTGCGCGAAAAAACAACCGGCGAAAGAGAAAGACAGGAGAGTCGCCACCGTGCGTTATTTATCCCAAGGGAGGGAAAGGAAACGCTCGAAGTAAACCTGAAAAGAGGGAAGGAAAAGACAAGGTCTCGCAACCAAATCTTGGGTTTCGGGAGTCGGTTATGCGAAGGGAAGGTATTAGCACCCCTACGCATCCGTAGTACTCTACGGGATCCACTTACGCGGTTTCTGTTTAAAGGGTATGAGTTTGCCTAGTGTGCTATTTACTAAAAAAGGGTAAAGGAAAAGGACTCGCGCGGATGTCGCATCCACTGCATACGTATCTCATATGAATATGAGAATCAGAGTCTTCGTAGCTCGGCTGACCTATGGGTTGGGGTAATTGTGCTCGCTAAGACATCGCGTCTTATGCCTACGTATCTCGTCTGAAATGAGAATCAGAGCACGCCGTAGTTCGGCTAACTACGGGGTTATGGATTGGGTTTTGGGACGAACGACGTCACTACGCAATCTACCGGATGCTCGACCTTTGGAGACTTACTCGCCTGTAGTAGAAGGAGTAAACGTGTTGCTCTGGGTTTTAGGGTTTGTTTGCGTTGTAGGAACGCGCATGCGAAAAGGGAGTCCTAGGCGAAGGAACATTGCTACCTAAATTGGCATGCAAACGGGAGGCTATGCGAAGCCTCGCATCCTATGGGGAAACAATCACATCACACAAAACATGTATCCTAAAGTAGAAAAAATGCCACCAAGGGGCTCAAACATTGCCTCCTATCGAGGTCTTCCAGCTAAGAAACAGTAGAAATAAAAGGGAAGAAGTAAAATACCACACGGATCAAGATCCGAAGTTACAGCAATTAAAGGATAAGCGACCCTGAGATTCTCCCAAGCTGATGCCATCAAAGAAAACCAATCATTACGGGAAATCGGAATAAACCTCCGGAGGGTATCCCTGCGAGAATATGTGAGCCCTCACAAAAACTCAACAAAAGGGGTTAGGCAAACAGGATGAAATCAAAAGATAACAAGGCCATGGCAACACAAAGAACAGGTTAGAACAAAACGGAATAAGAGCAGATACTGTCACATTCGCGACTGCTTCGCCTAGCGAAAGCCTAGCGAAGCGGCTAGCGAGCACCTGCGGGATTTGGATTTCCCATTGGTACCTGCACGATGTTAAAGATTCCAGATCCTATGGCATTCACCTCATAAACGAAATTGTTAAACAGTCAAGGCATAAATCACATATTCATACACAAATATAACCCTGTGGGCCAAACCTGAGGTTACTTCATATATTCAGTATTCAACCCGAGGCATAGAGTAATAGGAACAGAGGCATACCTGATGAGAGACCTGTTAAAATTGGAAGACAAGGCCGGATTGGCGAAGCAACGTTTAGGGTTTGCGTGAGGCGGAATGAACTTCTCGGGGCTGCCCGAAGGTTGCTGCAGAGTAGTTCCTAGGTTTGAAACTCCACGTGAACTCCAAGTCTATTTCTCAGGGAATTTCCAAGTGTCTGAAACCCTACTGAAACTCTTATATTTATAGCTGATTTTCGTGGACTTGTGGGCTTGGAATGAGGGAGACCCAAAATTTGTTATATTTTAATTATTTATTTAATTTTTTTTTTTTTTTTTTTTTTTTTTTGGAAAAAATGAAGGGTAAATTTTGGGGTATTACAGCTGCCCCTATTCAATCAACTGGAGACCCGAAAAGAAGATAGCGGCGACTTTCGCATTCGAGGTATCAAGGGATTGAATACAATAAAAGCCCAAAAATTTGCACTGAAGTGAAGTGAAGTAACAATGTCTGTCAAAATCGGCAAAGAGGTGGTCTTGAAAGAAGAATCCGTCTAGTACGGTGAAAGTCAGTCTGAATATCGAAAAAAGAATGTTAAATTGGATACCAAAATAAATGGTAACACAGAAATAACCATGGCCTGAATGCCGCTCATCAGTCTGAATACTGGAAAGGATTTCGATCTGATCATCGGAACACTGGCCTGGACGCCACTTCGATCTGAATATCGGAAAACTGGCCTGAATGCCACTTCGGTCTGGATACCGGAAAACTGGCCTGAACGCCACTTCGGTCTGGATACCGGAAAACTGGCCTGAACGCCACTTCGGTCTGGATACCGGAAAACTGGCCTGAACGCCACTTCGGTCTGGATACCGGAAAACTGGCCTGAACGCCATTTCGGTCTGGATACCGGAAAACTGGCCTGAACGCCACTTCGGTCTGGATACCGGAAAACTGGCCTGAGTGCCACTTCGGTCTGGATACCGGAAAACTGGCCTGAACGCCACTTCGGTCTGGATACCGGAAAACTGGCCTGAACGCCACTTCGGTCTGGATACCGAAAAACTTCATGCCTGTCAGCATCGGCAGAAATAGGGAATGATAATAGAGGCGGCGCCTGGGCCAATGACACAAAGTTAAGTCATGAACAATCTTCAGTCTGAGTACTGGAAACAACTTCTAGCTTATCACTTGGGATACCGAGAATGTTTTATGTTTACATGCATATGTTTGAATTTTTCAATGGCGTAATGCTCCATGAAAATGGAAATGCTACGCGATTTGGAAGGATGCAATGCAATATGATTCTACATGCAGGGATGTGAAATGCTGGGTAGAATGCCAAGCCGAGGCAAGGGGATCTGTTGGGGAAATGATCACCACCTTCTGGACCCTGGCAAGGCTGTTGGAGATGCACAGCGCAAAGAATTCTGTGGGGAGACGACTAGCCATGCGGTGTTCTGGCCATACCGAGACTCTGATCGGGGAAGGAATGGCATTGGAAGCCTGCTGCTGAGGAAAGCTACAATGGTTCTGGCAACCACGATTTGCGAGAGATGACTCAGCAGGGGGAGCAAACACTGATACGGTACCGAGGTTCTGCTTCAAGGAAAGAAACCATGGATCTGGCATTGGGACTATCGATCTGGCGTCGAACTCTAAGGAGCAGCCACTTCTGCTGGAAAGATACAGTCTGGCACTGTCAACTCCGCTGGGGATATATAGTCTGGCACTGTCAACTCTACTGGGGAGTGTATGTCCTGAAACAAACGCTTGGGGAAGTACAGTGGTGAAACCTGCTGGGGATTGAAGAATCCAACGCTCTAATTAGCTCTACAGGGATAAGACACCGAAGTCTGTTGGTGACTTCTGGGGAAGATATTCACGATCATCTGCAAGGGGATTTTAAAGAAATGCCCCGAGGGTATCTGTTCTAAATAGACGATCCAAGGCACTCAAAATTTACAGCAATTTTAAATGTTTACTGAGCATGTACCTGTAAAGCCCTTATGTGTCATGATGCAATGTTTATCAAAAATTCGGACGTCATTTTTGCAAACAAAACAGTAAAATGAAAATGAAAACAGAGATATACTGAATAACATGATTTTATTGATTGAATGGCCTCTGAATAGGCATTTACATTAGGAAGCAATCCCTGGAAAGAGGTAATCGCACAATAGATAAAAACAGAAATTAATCTAATGGCAATGTGAAATGGATTTCTATTGGGTTCCAATTCTGCTATGACTTGCTCGTCTTCAAGATCCTCCAGATAATCAACCTTCTGAAAGAGTGATTGGACTGTTTCCTATCCTTCAAAAATTTCCAGTCATTGGCACGAGATGAGATTCAGAACTACTCAGAACGCAGTCATTCGCTTAATCCCTAACTTTTGCCTGGATCGCCCTTTTCGGGTTTTCAATCCACCGGGATACCCATTTTTGCCTAAGTTGCCTTTTCAGGTTTTCAACTTACCGGGTGTACAATCTTTTTTATCTTTTTGTCCCTAATTTTTGCCCGAACCTTTTCATTTTCTTGGTTCGCCGGGATGCCCATTTTTTGCCTGGACTATTCTTTTTACTGTCCAGCGGGTCTATTTTATGCGAAGTATTTTTTAACTGCGTCTGAGTTCACAGGGGAAGCGAAGTCTTCACCCTCCATAGTTGCAAGCATTAAAGCCCCACCATCAAAAACCTTGGTGACAATATACGGTCTATCATAGTTAGGAGTCCACTTGCCCCTGTGATCTGTCTGAGGAGGAAGGATCCTTTTCAACACTAAATCTCCGACTTGGAAACAACGAGGACGCACCTTCTGATCAAAAGCTCTCTTCATCCGACTCTGATACAACTGCCCATGACAAATGGCTGCCATTCGCTTCTCTTCGATAAGACTCAACTCGTTGAACCTTGTTCGAATCCATTCAGCTTCATCTAACTTGACATCCAACAAGACTCTTAGAGAAGGAATCTCCACTTCAACAGGTAGGACTGCTTCCATACCATACACCAGGGAGTAAGGGGTTGCCCCGGTCGACGTACGTACTGAAGTACGGTACCCATGCAAGGCGAAAGGTAGCATCTCATGCCAATCTCTGTACGTGACGACCATCTTCTGCACAATCTTCTTTATGTTCTTATTTGCTGCCTCAACAGCGCCGTTCATCTTAGGGCGGTAAGGGGAAGAATTGTGATGTTGAATGTTGAAGTTCTGACACAACTCCTTCATCATTTTGTTGTTGAGATTAGAACCATTATCAGTAATGATTCTTTCGGGAATCCCATAGCGACAAATGATTTCTTTCTTGATGAAACGGGCAACCACATGTCTGGTGACATTCGCAAATGACGCTGCTTCGACCCACTTGGTGAAATAGTCGATGGCAACAAGGATGAAGCGATGCCCATTGGAAGCAGTCGGCTCAATCTTTCCAATCATGTCAATGCCCCACATAGCAAACGGCCACGGCGAAGACATCACATTCAGAGGATTCGGCGGTACATGCACCTTATCAGCATAAATCTGGCATTTATGACACTTCCGAGCATACTTGAAACAATCTGATTCCATGGTCATCCAATAATAACCCGCTCTCAACAATTTCTTAGCCATTGCATGTCCACCGGCATGAGTACCGAAGGAACCTTCATGAACTTCCTGCATTAACATGTCCGCCTCGTGTCTGTCCACACATCTGAGCAAAACCATGTCGAAGTTCCTCTTATACAACACATCGTCTTTGTTCAAGAAGAAACTACCTGCCAATCTTCTCAAAGTCTTTCTGTCATTGTTGGATGCCCCTGCAGGGTACTCTTGATTCTTCAGAAAGCACTTGATATCGTGATACCAGGGCTTGTCATCGACTACCAGTTCAGCAGCAAACACATACGCGGCCCTGTCAAGGCGCATCACATCGATCCTGGGAGCATGGTTCCAACGAATTACCTTGATCATGGAGGATAGAGTAGCAAGTTCGTCTGCCATCTGGTTCTCATCACGAGGTATATGATACAATTTTACCGTTGTGAAGAAAGTCAACAGTCTTCTCGTGTAATCTCTGTAGGGGACCATAGTGGGTTGGAGAGTATTCCAATCACCATTCACTTGATTAATCACCAGAGCTGAATCTCCGAAGATGTCCAGAGTCTTGATTCTCAAATCAATAGCTTGCTCAATGCCCAAGATACAGGCCTCGTACTCAGCTTCAAAAGTCAAACGAGCGGTGAAAGGTAGATGGGCACCTTTCGGAGTTGTAATGACAGCGCCAATTCCACTTCCTCTAGCATTGACAGCCCCATCAAACAACAAAGTCCACTTTTCGTTTGGATCAGGTCCCTCCTCAACAACTGGCTCTTCACAGTCTTTTATCTTGAGGAACATGATGTCTTCATCAGGGAATTCAAACTTCATCGGTTCATAATCGTCAATCGGTTGCTCGGCAAGATAGTCGGACAGAATACTCCCTTTGATGGCCTTCTGTGACGTGTATTGAATATCATACTCTGTTAAAATCATTTGCCAACGAGCGACCCTTCCGGTGAGAGCTGGCTTCTCGAATATGTATTTCATTGGATCCATCTTAGAAATCAACAAGGTAGTATGGTTCAACATATACTGCCTCAGTCGGCGAGCAGCCCAGGCCAAAGCACAGCAAGTTTTCTCAAGCTGCGAATATTTGATTTCACAGTCGGTAAACTTTTTGCTAAGGTAGTATATGGCATGCTCTTTTCGACCAGACTCGTCATGCTGTCCCAATACACACCCCATCGAGTTCTCAGTCACTGATAGGTACATTATCAGAGGTCTCCCAGGAATTGGAGGTATAAGGATTGGAGGTTTCTGTAAATACTCTTTTATCTTCTCAAAAGCCCTTTGACAATCTTCATTCCACCTGATAGCCTGATCTTTCCTCAGCAATTTGAAAATTGGCTCACACGTGGTTGTTAGGTGAGAGATGAACCTTGCAATGTAGTTCAACCTCCCTAAGAAACTACGAACTTGCTTCTCTGTTCTTGGCTCAGGCATTTCCTGTATCGCTTTTACTTTGTCGGGATCCACCTCAATCCCTTTTCCGCTAACAATAAAACCCAGCAATTTTCCCGATCTCACCCCGAAAGTGCACTTGTTCGGATTAAGTCTCAGTTTGAATTTCCTCAAACGCTCAAACAGTTTCTGCAAATTCAACAAATGTTCTTCTTCTGTCTGAGATTTGGCAATCATATCATCAACATAAACCTCGATTTCATGATGAATCATATCATGGAACAGAGTTACCATAGCTCGTTGATATGTTGCTCCGGCATTTTTCAGACCAAACGGCATCACCTTGTAGCAGAAGGTGCCCCACGGGGTTATGAAAGTTGTCTTTTCCATGTCTTCTGGTGCCATCTTGATTTGGTTATAGCCAGAAAAGCCATCCATGAAGGAGAATACCGAGAACTGAGCTGTATTATCCACCAAAACGTCGATGTGAGGTAATGGGAAATCATCTTTAGGGCTAGCTCTGTTCAGATCCCGATAGTCGACACACATCCGTACCTTTCCATCCTTCTTAGGTACTGGGACGATGTTTGCAACCCATGGCGGATAATTGGTGACTGCTAGAAACCCTGCATCCAACTGCTTTTGCACTTCTTCCTTTATCTTGACAGCCATCTCTGGTCTTGTTCTTCTGAGCTTCTGCTTGACCGGAGGACAACCTTCTTTGAGAGGCAAGCGGTGTACCACGATGTCTGTGTCCAGCCCAGGCATGTCCTGATAAGACCAGGCGAAGATGTCAATGTATTCTTGCAGCAATTTAATCAGCCCTTTCTTCACATTATCTTCCAAAGCAGCCCCTATTTTGATTTCTCTCTTGGCGTCTTCGATGCCGAGATTAATCACTTCAACAAACTCTTGATGCGGTTGAATAACCCTTTCCTCTTGTTTCAACAACCTGGCAAGTTCTTCAGGGAGTTCACAATCTTCATCATCCTCTTCTTCAGCTTGAAAGATTGGATTTTCAAAGTCGAAGCGAGCCATAGCAGAACCGTTATCAATAGGATCCGGTGATGTGCATCTGCATGAGTGATGGTATGTGCTTATGAGTGTGAGAAAAAAATGTGGAAACTAAACAAACATTGCCATTTTTTTATTATTTTTTTTTTATTATTTTTTTTTGAAAAACTGCAAAAAATAGAAAGACAAGGAACGAAATATTTGAATGCGAAAAGACGTCCTTTATTTATGATAAAAAAATGCAAGTGTCACATAGACGGGCCCTACAATGAGTCGTTACGCCCTGGGTGGAACGTAAGACTTGGATATGCATGAATAAACAAAGAAAATTACTCTTCAAGAAGAGTGACTTGAATAATCTCTTCAGAAGACCAATTGTTGATGACTTCACCCGGGATCCTCGGACGCACCCAGTTGTCGATGTCGCAGTCACTATCCCCATCTTCTTCGTTGACAGCAGAGACTTGACCATACTGAATGATGCCAGCACTGGAGAAAGTGATCGGCCCCTGAAGTGTTGAAGTTGTAGAAGTCAGAGCTGGCTGGTATCCAATCCCGAACTTATCTTCCTTAACTGGTAATTCCAACAGACGTCCCCAACCGGGAGCAACACCTGAATCCACCACGGCCTGTGCCTGCTTAAAGGATGAGATAGAGGCACCCGCTTTAACCTCTTCCACCGGAGCTGCATCCTTGATTTGAACTGACTCAAAAGTCTGACATAGAGTCTCATGAATTTCACCTTCTACTTCTACATACTTGAATGTAGACAGGTTACTGACCAGGATGTCCTCCTCACCACAGACGGTGATAATTCGTCCGTTGACCGGAAACTTAATCTTCTGATGTAGAGTTGAAGAGACTGCCCCAGCATTATGGATCCAAGGCCGACCCAGCAGGCAACTGTAGGAAGGACTGATATCCATCACGTAGAAGACAGTGTTGAAGGTTTGTGATCGATCAGAATTGGCAATTCTACCTCTCCAAACACCGATCTCTTAGAACCATCGAAGGCTCTCACCATAAGATCTGAAGGTTTCAAGACCAAACCCTCTACTTCTAGCCTCGACAGGGCCCTCTTGGGTAGCACATTGAGAGAGGAACCTGTATCCACCAGAACATGAGATAACATGGTGTCTCTGCATTCCAATGAGATGTGCAGAGCCTTGTTATGATTGCGTCCAGCTGGTGTTAAGTCAGAATCAGTAAAACCCAACCCGTTGCTTGTATGGACATTGGCAACGATCCCTTCTAGTTGGTTCACTGAGATCTCCTGAGGTACATATGCAGCATTAAGAACCTTCAGAAGTGCCTCCCTGTGTGCCTCCGAACACAATAGGAGTGAGAGAATGGATATCTTGGACGGAGTCTGAATCAACTGATCGACTACCTTGTAATCGCTTTTCTTTATGATTCTTAGAAACTCGTCCACGTCCTTTGCAAAAGTGGGCTCAGAACCATCTTGGGGTGCAGAGGTACCCTCATTCACGACTTGCTTGCCTTTGGTTTTCGCCACAGCATCAGCATTATCAGCTTGGGTAACCGGTGGTGAGAGCAATCTACCACTCCTGGTGAATCGCCAGATTCCACCAACATTATCCACTGCGGGACCTTCAAGTTCAGGCTTCTGACCCTCTTCTACTTTTAGTGGCCGTTCCACCTTATGATCGTGCGTATACACGCTCCCCCCATAATGCCACGGAATGGCCCTTTCACTGGTGAAGGGTAAAGGACCAGGGGTTGTGATGGTCATAGTAGGTCGTCGCACTGGTGGCGCGGGTTGCGCTTCTGGCACACTGATCTGATTAGTTGGATAGAAAATAGTTATAGTTGCAATGTCACAGTCGTACTCAGAAACCTCATTTGTTGGAGCATAAACATCCGAAACATCGGAATCAAGTTCAAATACAAAAGAGTCAACCGTATTGGAAAGAGTAAATACATCATCATGGACTGCAGAATCAGCAGGAACAACATCTAGGAACTCTTCAGTAGCACCTTCAAACCCTTCTTCCTCAACCCCTTCCATAGACTCTCGGACAGACAAATCTTCAACCTGGAGGATACCCTTGTCGAGCAAGGCCTGGATACCCTGCTGTAGCTTCAAACAACCTCCACTCTGAGTAGCACAATCCAAACAACCCTTCCCACAACCGGGGAAAACATCGGCCTTCAGCAAGCATCCTTTGATATCCGACAATGGAGTCTTCAACTTCAACACATCCTTAATGAACTTGGCTTCTCCCTCTACCATGTTAACATTCGCACCACCATGCTGCGGCATGGGATTGTTAACGACATTCGGAGCCGGTGCAAGGTCGATGGCCTTTGAATCTATGAGGTCTTGAACTACGTGCTTAAAAGCTTTGCAGTTCTCAATATCATGGCCAGGTGCCCCAGAGTGGAAGCTACACCTAGCGTTGGTGTCGTAACCCACCGGAAGTCTACCAACAGGAGGAGCCAGAGTGCGTAATTGCACAAGCTGTAGTTGTTGAAGACTAGAAAGCAACTGGGCGTACGACATTGGAATAGTGTCGAAACGCCGGTCCATCATCCTTTGTCTCTGTTGATAAGCGGGTCTATTACCCGGTTGTTGCTGCTGTTGATACTGAGCTGGTTGACGCTGCGGTGGTTGTTGTTGTAGTGGCGCTGCAGCTGGAATGGTCACCGCCGCAACGTACGGTTGTTGATGATAATTCTGAAAATTATTCCTTCTAACACCTCTGTTCTGATAGGAAGCCAAAGAATTCACTCCCCCCTCTCTTTGCTTATGCCCTCCAACGAACGACTTTTTTACCCCTGACGAAGATCCTCCTCCACTTTGGATCTTGCAGGTCTTCAGGTAATTCTCCACCCTCTCTCCGGTAGAGACCACATCAGCAAAGTTGGAAGCATTGCACCCCACCAGACGCTCCAGATAAGGTCCAGGCAACGTATTCATGAACATGTTGGCCATTTCTTTCTCCAGCATAGGGGGCTGAACACGGGAAGCTGTCTCCCTCCAGCGTTGAGCGTATTCCCTGAAGCACTCATTGCTTTTAAGAGACAGATTCTGAAGTTGAGTTCTGTCCGGAGCCATGTCTGCATTATACTGATACTGCTTCACGAAGGCCTCCGCCAAATCCCTCCAGCAACGGATGTGGGCTCTGTCCAGCCTCATATACCATTCCAAGGATGCCCCAGCTAGGCTGTCCTGGAAGAAGTACATAAGTAGCTTCTCGTCATCAGAGTATGCAACCATTTTACGGAAATAGGCTTGCACGTGAGTCTTGGGGCAAGAGTTGCCCTTGTACTTGTCAAAGACCGGGACTTTGAATTTCGGTGGCACTCTCACACCTGGGACCAGCCCTAAGTCAGCAACATCTACTCCCAAAGGATTCTGTCCTTCCACTGCCTTCAACCTCTCTTCCAATCTCCTGAACATGGGGTCTACGCCATGACCCATGCCAAAGTCTTCCTGAAGTGGGGGAAACTGATCGTCCTGATCATCATGAACGGGCTGTTGACCGGGGTTGGTGTGCGGGATCGGGATAGGCCCTGGTCCACTGGGTCCGTTAACCTCTCCAGCTGGAGGATCAGTCACTGTCTCTGGTTGAGCAGGGGGATTCCCCTGTATTATCTGCCTGAGCTCTTGTTGTCCCTGAGCCACCCCTTGAACCACATCCATGAATTGGGTCATGCGGGCCCTCATCTCAGCGAGCTCTGCTTGTACACCTTCCATTGCTCTCTGTTGATTCCTCCGGGTACCGTATCGGTGAATGCCTGAGTCAGCTATCCTGCTAATGGAACACCAAACAATATGAGAACACCGCAGCGGTACCTGTTATGCAAGATATGACAATGAATATGTAAATGTAATGACATGTTTATCAATTCCAAAAGGTATTCTACCCCCTTGATTCCAGTCTCACATCAGGTGGGTAGTGCAAGAAGGCCGAGTCATGGATAAACTTCTGAGATCAAGATGTAATAAAGGGAAACCATCATACAAATGAGTTCAAGGAAAGGGCCTTAGCCAAAAATACATCAAAGGAGGATCTCCACAACAAGCCTGTGGATCATCACTACATAACACCAAAGCAGTAAGTAAAGAGAGGAACAAGCAAATCAGAAATCAGCCTCCTGTATGCAATCCATAAGGACCGTTCCTCACTTCATCCAGTAGCGCCACCGTGTCAGGATGCTCTGGAGATTCTGTCAAACGTCGGATAAGCAGATTCCTCTTGCGAATGATCCTATCCAGTTCGTTGATGTGTTCTCTGTAGTAATTCCCATCATCTTCTCCAAATACCTCTTCAAGTCTGGATTTCTTCAAACTTGCCAGCGTCTTGAGTTCTTCGATATATCCTTGAGCCTCATTGAGTTGATCTGTGATATAACCATTAGTTGATCGGGTACACAGCAGCTCATGGTTCTTCCCCTTCAGCAAAGTCTTCAATTTCTCTATCTGACCAGTCAGTTCAGCCACCGTCTCTTCCTCCTTTGTCTTCCGAGAAGTTGAAAATGCATCCCATCGCTCTTGCCACCCAGCTAATTTACCACGAGCATCCATTAACTGCTGCTTGACTCGCCTCAACTCAGAACTAGATGATCTCAAGGCTTCGTCTGTCTTCCTGAAGAAATTCACCTCCACAGCAAATTTCCTTTCGGCTTCCTCTTGCAATTTGACGGCTTCCTCCTTCTGATATTCTGACTCATGGAATCGATGCATACAGTCTTGCAATTTCTCCCTTAACTCCGAGTTCTCGATTTGAAGTCCTTCCGTGGTGTTCTTCAACTTGTCATACTCCTCTCGGCTCACCGTTGCTGACTGCTCGAGAGTAGGTGAATACAAGGGTTCTTCAATAGGAAACGGTAGACCAAACTCTTCGATTCTTCCTTGAAGCCATTCTCCATACTGAGGGTAAGCTCTACAATCTCCTTTCCCAAGAACAATTCTTCCTTTCTTGATCACCTTGAGCCAGGCCTCAGCTGCCTTACGGGATACCGTCAAATCAGGCGAAGAATGGAAAAACAGAGACTCTTCCACATCCTTTTCCACCGGCGGAGTTCTTAAGGCATATCCAAACTGTCTAACTGCAAGAGAAGGATTATAGTTGATTCCTCCTTTTCTTCCTACCAACGGAACATTCGGGAAGTTCCCACAAATGTGAATAATATCTGCCCGAAGCAAACTCCGGTCAGACCACCAAGAAATATCTTCAGCTCTCAACCCCATCAATCTCTTTGACCAACTCAACGAGTCCTTGACATCAATGAATGCTCCTGACTTGGGTAGGTGAGAACTGAACCACTTATAAAACAAAGGCGCACAACAATTCAACAATCCTCCTTTTCTATTCTTATTCCTGTGGTGCACTGAATGAAAGAAATCTCCCAGCAAGGTCGGCACTGGATTTCCCAACACGAAGAGGCGTATGGCATCTACGTCTATAAATTTGGCGACATTAGGGAACAAGACAATCCCATACACACAAAGAGCCAACACAGCATTGAAACCCCTCTGGTCACCATCTTCAAGCTTCTTCTTTGCTTCTCCCAATAAGAAACTCAGATGAAAACCGTTAACTTCTCCCTTCTGACACATATTAGCCTTCAAAACTGATTCCCTCAAATATGTGGTTGAAGCAACCATGCTGAGATCGGGCAGACACTCCGAGCTGTAGAATAGCAACTGTGACTTGATGGGAATTCTGAGAAAACTGGCAATCTCCTCCAAAGTAGGGACCAAAACATAATCCGGGAATGTGAAGCACCTCAATGGAGGGTCATAGAACTGCAGTAGTGTGAAGAGAGCATCATGTTGATCTTTGGAAAGAACCGCGACGAAACTTAGAATTAAACCGTAATCCTCTCGGAATCCTTCTAGAGAACCAGGATCCATTAACTTCATCAGTTGTTGGATGGGCTCCAAACAGACCACCGGAAACTTGTAGGCGACGAGTCTCTTTCTGCCAATATCCATCTTAAGAGAACCAGAAAAAAAACCCCGACCGGAATCAAGAAGAAGATGTAAACCCCCTAGAAATGGATAAACATGTGTTAAATGATATGAATGCAGAATGATGTGATGATGTGAATGTAATGCAGCGGCGTGTCAATCAGGATTGCTGTATCTGCTTAAGCATTTGTCAGGTTGCACTGTCTGAAGAGAAAACCACTAAGGAATATAATACGAGATCAAAGCACTGCTCCAGAAAACCGGGTTGGTCGGAGGTTAAGGTTTCCTGAATTTAGCCCGCCCCTCACTGGTAGGTTCTAAGAACAGAAGTTCGTCAACTTCAGCCCTTCAGTCGCGAATAATACGTTTACCATTGAAGGTTTGGCATTATTACGGAATAAAAGACCTCCACTGACTCCCCTCAACAGGACATCCTAAAGCAAGTTCCCAGTCTCGGGGTCCTCGGATTGATCAGCGAGAATGCGCCCACCAGAGCTAACATAATCACGTCTCGGAGGAGAGGCCTCGACTGAGTTCTCGGGAAATGGTCACCAGAGTCGACAATTTCTAGGGGAATATTATGTCGTTACGGAACATCCGTAGGACATAGTATATCCAAGAGAAACCTCGTCTGGGTGTGGTTCTTCACGAACGACTTAACGCAGCAACATGCCACGCAAGCCTCATGAACATCCACTCTAAAACCTGTGTGTACACTCAAGCCTGGGTAATAGGCTTATCTCTCGTAGAACACCCCATCCCAACAAACAAACAAACAGCAACAGATACAGCAAACATATGTACATGAATGCAATTAGGCAAATAAGTAACTGCACAAAAGAATGAACACTCAATAAACAAGAAAACACACAAGCTAGGAGGGACTCGCTTAGGGAAGATGGACCAGCAAGAGGTCAACTTCTAAATTCCCCAGCAGAGTCGCCAGCTGTCGCAACCTGAAAAATACAGTGCGCGAAAAAACAACCGGCGAAAGAGAAAGACAGGAGAGTCGCCACCATGCGTTATTTATCCCAAGGGAGGGAAAGGAAACGCTCGAAGTAAACCTGAAAAGAGGGAAGGAAAAGACAAGGTCTCGCAACCAAATCTTGGGTTCGGGAGTCGGTTATGCGAAGGGAAGGTATTAGCACCCCTACGCATCCGTAGTACTCTACGGGATCCACTTACGCGGTTTCTGTTTAAAGGGTATGAGTTTGCCTAGTGTGCTATTTACTAAAAAAGGGTAAAGGAAAAGGACTCGCGCGGATGTCGCATCCACTGCATACGTATCTCATATGAATATGAGAATCAGAGTCTTCGTAGCTCGGCTGACCTATGGGTTGGGGTAATTGTGCTCGCTAAGACATCGCGTCTTATGCCTACGTATCTCGTCTGAAATGAGAATCAGAGCACGCCGTAGTTCGGCTAACTACGGGGTTATGGATTGGGTTTGGGACGAACGACGTCACTACGCAATCTACCGGATGCTCGACCTTTGGAGACTTACTCGCCTGTAGTAGAAGGAGTAAACGTGTTGCTCTGGGTTTTAGGGTTTGTTTGCGTTGTAGGAACGCGCATGCGAAAAGGGAGTCCTAGGCGAAGGAACATTGCTACCTAAATTGGCATGCAAACGGGAGGCTATGCGAAGCCTCGCATCCTATGGGGAAACAATCACATCACACAAAACATGTATCCTAAAGTAGAAAAAATGCCACCAAGGGGCTCAAACGTTGCCTCCTATCGAGGTCTTCCAGCTAAGAAACAGTAGAAATAAAAGGGAAGAAGTAAAATACCACACGGATCAAGATCCGAAGTTACAGCAATTAAAGGATAAGCGACCCTGAGATTCTCCCAAGCTGATGCCATCAAAGAAAACCAATCAGTACGGGAAATCGGAATAAACCTCCGGAGGGTATCCCTGCGAGAATATGTGAGCCCTCACAAAAACTCAACAAAAGGGGTTAGGCAAACAGGATGAAATCAAAAGATAACAAGGCCATGGCAACACAAAGAACAGGTTAGAACAAAACGGAATAAGAGCAGATACTGTCACATTCGCGACTGCTTCGCCTAGCGAAAGCCTAGCGAAGCGGCTAGCGAGCACCTGCGGGATTTGGATTTCCCATTGGTACCTGCACGATGTTAAAGATTCCAGATCCTATGGCATTCACCTCATAAACGAAATTGTTAAACAGTCAAGGCATAAATCACATATTCATACACAAATATAACCCTGTGGGCCAAACCTGAGGTTACTTCATATATTCAGTATTCAACCCGAGGCATAGAGTAATAGGAACAGAGGCATACCTGATGAGAGACCTGTTAAAATTGGAAGACAAGGCCGGATTGGCGAAGCAACGTTTAGGGTTTGCGTGAGGCGGAATGAACTTCTCGGGGCTGCCCGAAGGTTGCTGCAGAGTAGTTCCTAGGTTTGAAACTCCACGTGAACTCCAAGTCTATTTCTCAGGGAATTTCCAAGTGTCTGAAACCCTACTGAAACTCTTATATTTATAGCTGATTTTCGTGGACTTGTGGGCTTGGAATGAGGGAGACCCAAAATTTGTTATATTTTAATTATTTATTTTAATTTTTTTTTTTTTTTTTTTTTTTTTTTTTTTGGAAAAAATGAAGGGTAAATTTTGGGGTATTACATGATGCCTTTCGGTTTAAAGAATGCTGGTGCAACTTACCAAAGAGCAATGGCCACTTTTTTCATGATATGATGCATAAAGAGATTGAAGTTTATGTTGATAATATGATTGCTAAATATATTGATGAAGAGGAACATGTTGAGCATTTGTTGAAGCTATTCCAGCGTTTGAGGAAGTATAAACTCCGCTTGAATCCCAATAAGTGTATGTTGGTGTTCATTCTGGTAATTTGTTGGGCTTTATTGTCAGCGAGAAGGGTATTGAAGTTGATCATGCCAAGGTCAAAGCAATACTGAGAAGCAAACCAGAGGTTTTCTCGGCCGCTTGAATTACATCTCAAGATTCATTTCACACATGAATGCCACATGTGAGCCTATATTCAAGCTTCTTCAGAAAGATCAGTCTTGTGATTGGACCGAAGACTGCCAGAAAGCTTTTGACAGTATCAAAGAATATCTTCTTGAGCCTCCGATTCTGTCTCCGCCTGTGGAAGGAAGATCATTAATCATGTATTTGATTGTGCTTGACGAGAGTATGGGTTGTGTTCTAGGTCATAAAATTGACACTGGAAAGAAATAATATACTATTTACCGACTTTGAGACTCGGTATTCCAATTTCACCGACTGTGAGACTCGGTATTCTATGCTTGAGAAGACTTGTTGCGCATTGGCTTGGGATGCTAAGCGTCTGCGCCAGTATATGTTGAATCATACCACTTGGTTGATATCCAAAATGGATCCAATCAAGTATATTTGAGAAGCCTGCCTTAACTGGGAGGATTTCCCGTTGGCAGATGTTGTTATCAGAGTATGACATTAAGTACCGATCTCAGAAAGCTATTAAAGATAGTGTCTTTGCTGACCATTTGGCTCACCAACCAATTGAAGATTATCAGTCAGTGCAATTTGATTTTCCTGACGAAGAGATTTTGTACTTGAAAATGAAAATTGTGATGAACCATTGCTTGTAAAAGGGACAAAACCTAGTTCTCGTTGGGGCATGGTATTTGATGGAGCTGTTAATCAATATGCCAATGGCATTGGAGCATTAATCATTACTACTCAAGGCACGCATTTTCAGTTTACAACTAGATTGACTTCTGAGTGTACGAAAAATATGGCTGAGTATGAAGCTTGCATTATGGGGCTTGAAGAGGCCATTGATCTCAGAATCAAGTATTTGGACGTCTATGGAGATTCAGCTTTGGTTGTGAATCAGATTAAAGGTGAACGGGAGACGAATCCACCCGGTTTGATACCATATAGATATTATGCGAGGGGGATTTCAACTTTCTTTATAAAAGTTGAGTTTCATAATATCCCTCGAGATCAAAATCGGATGGCAGATGTTATTGCAATGTTGGCTTCAATGATTACAATGAAGTATTGGAATGAGGTTCCCAATTTGACTGTGATGCGTCTTTGTTGGTTCTATGTGTTGGCATCAATTTTGGTAAAACTTAGAGTTATCACAAGTTGTCAAGCGTGTTGTCTTGACATGTGATATCAGCTTCCTGCAGGATGTTTAAATATGGTTGTGCAGGATTTAGCTAAGATGTCAGACCCGATGTTATGACATGTGTATACATAACATTCAGTCTGAATGTTATGTATCTTAATATTGCGCTTTTCATGCAAATCTGTGTGTGATTATGTGGAGATTGAATGCGCTATTCAAGGAGTAATTTGATTTAAAACCAGAATGATCTATTTTCCAATAAGGGATGATTAGCTGTTGTTTCTTAGGAGATACACAAGGAAAATAGAATTAGGGTTTTATGTTGCCCGGGCCCATTCAAAAGCTTCTATTTAAAGGCCATGTAAAACCTATTTTAGATACATAAGAAACGAATGATAAAGTGAGAGAGTTTTACGGTTTTTGTCTTGTGTGATCTTGTGTATTGTGAGCCATTCATTCATCTTATTGATGTATGAATTGGAATGACTTTTGTGTTGTAATTTGTCCACTCTAAGCTTTGAAGCACGAGTGTTTGTTTACATGGTTGAAGCTTTTAAGCAAGATCAAGTATGTGTCCTTGAAGTGTGTCTTCTTTCTTTTGTATTTGTTTTTATATCACTGCTGTGATTGAGGGGGAGTGAGTAGGGTCTCATATCTAAGAGTTCTTAGATAGAAGTCACACGGGTAGAGATTAGGTGAAAAGACTGTAACTTGAAGTTGTTTACTGAGAGTCTTTGAACAAATTTTGTTTAGTGGATTTCCTTCCTGGCTTGGTATCCCCCAGAAGTCGGTGAGTTTGCACCGAATTGGGTTACCAATTGCTTGTGTCGCTTGTTCAATTGTTTCTTTGTTTTTATCCTGTTTATATTTTAGTTTTTGTTCAGATATTAGTGTCGTGACATTATCTTCGACATCTCATATCTGATACCAGAATTTCAATTGGTATCAGAGCAGGCATCCTGCTCTGGTTCTGGGTTAGATCTTGGGACGTTACTTTCTGGTACTATGGATAGAGACGGAGGATCTGTACAAAGACCACCAATTCTGGTTGGATCTAACTATGACTATTGGAAACCTCGATTGGTAGCCTTCTTGAAATCTTTGGATAATAAGGCTTGGAAGGTTGTTCTAATAGGCTAGGAATATCCCTTCACTGCGGAAAAATGGACCAAGGAGGAGGATGAACTAGCTCTTGGAAACTCTAAAGCATTGAATTCTATATTCAATGGGGTTGATAAGAACATCTTCAGACTGGTGAACAACTGTGAGGTGGCCAAAGATGCATGGAATATTCTCAAAACCACTCATGAAGGTACCTCTAGAGTGAAGATGTCTAGATTGCAGCTGCTTACTACCAAGTTTGAGAATTTAAGGATGAAAGAAGATGAGAGTGTTTATGACTTCAATATGAATATCCTTGAAATTTCTAATGCCTTAGGAGCCCTGGGTAAGAAGATGTCAAATGAAAAGCTTGTGAGGATAAGTCTCTGGTCACTTCCAAAGAGATTTTCCATGAAATTGACAGCCATAGAAGAATCTCAAGATATTTGCAAGATGAGAGTGGATGAGCTAATTGGATCCCTCCAAACATTCGAGTTGGGAATGAGTGATGGATCTGAAAAGAAAGCCAAAAGCATAACCTTTATGTCAAACGCTGAAGAGAAAGAGGAAGACAGTAGTGAGGATACTGATGAAGGTCTAGCAAATAATGTAGCATTACTTGGGAGACAATTCAACAAACTCCTGAAGAGGATGGATGTGAGGTCAAAGTCTAATGTCAAGAACAACTCATTTGACATCAGTAGGCCCAATGATGCTGGAAGAAGAACAAAATCTGAGGAAAAATCCAAACAGGGCAATGGAATTCAGTGCCATGAATGTGAAGGGTATGGACACATTAGAGGTGAATGTGGGATCTATCTCAAGAAACAGAAGAAGAGTCTTGTTGCTACTTGGTCTGATGACAATTCTGAAAGTGAAACAAAAGGAGAGTCTGCCAATCTTGTGACTGCCTTGACTGGAAGATTGGATTCTGATGAAGACTCCAGTGATGATGAATTAACCTTTGATGAATTAGCTACTTCCTACAGGAAGTTGTGTTCCAGAAGTGAAGAAGTGTGTCAACAAGTGGAGAATCAGAAGAAACTAATAACCCAACTAGAGGATGAAAAGACAAAACACTTAGAAACCATTTCTAAGTTGAAGATCGAAGCCGTGTTCCTGAACTCCAAATTGGATGAGATGACAAAGTATGTCAGAATGCTAAATAATGGATTTGACACCTTAGACAAAATCCTCCATACTGGAAAGCTGGCAGGAGACATGACTGGCCTTGGGTTCAATGAATCCTCTCCTGATTGTAGTCCCACTGGTAGCAAACCAAAGATGTCACATCAGGTGTCTCAACATCACAAGGAAAGACAACATAAAGGAAAACACCAAAGATGGAGATGTCATTATTGTGGGAAATTTGGCCATATAAAACCATTCTGCTTTAGGCTGTATGGTTATCATAGTCCTACTCATCATCAACCTAGACCCAAACAACACATCCCTGTTAATAGAAAACAGTGGGTTCCTAGGGCTGGTGCTATTAACTTGATAGCTCACACCTCCTTCAGAGTCTCAGCCAAAGAAGATTCGTACTTTGACAGTGGATGCTCCAGACACATGACTGGAAGCCAAAACCTGCTAATTAACCTCCAACCTCATGCCACTAGCTTTGTAACTTTTGGTGATGGAGCAAAGGGTGAAATCAAAGGGATTGGAAAGTTGAACTGTCCTGGAGTCCCTAACCTTGATAATGTGCTGCTTGTTAAAGGATTGACTGCAAACCTGATCAGTATCAGTTAACTATGCGACCAAGGTCTAAATGTGAACTTCACAAAAACTGAATGCTTGATTACTAATGAAAAAAATGAGGTGATCATGAAAGGAGTCAGGTCTAAGGACAACTGCTATATGTGGAATTCTCAAGAAACTAACTATTCATCAATATGTCCTCTAGCTAAAGAAGAAGAAGTGAAACCATGGCATCAAAAACTGGGTCATCTGCATCTTAAAGGAATGAAGAGGATCATATCTGTTGAAGTTGTCAGAGGAATCCCAAAATTAAAGATTGATAAAGGAAGAGTTTGTGGTGAATGTCAGATTAGAAAGCAGACAAAGATGTCACATCAGAAGGTCAAACATGACACCACATCTAGAATGCTGGAACTTCTACACATGGACTTTATGGGACCTATGTAGGTGGAAAGTCTTGGTGGGAAAAGGTATGCTTATGTTGTGGTGGACGACTTCTCCAGACATACCTGGGTGAATTTCATAAGGGAAAAATCTGATGTGTTTGATGTGTTCAAAGATTTTTGCCAAAGACTTCAAAGAGAAAGAGAGAGTCATGTTATCAGAATCAGAAGTGATCATGGGAAAGAATTTGAGAACAGTAAATTTGACAAATTTTGTTCATCTGAAGGAATTGGTCATGAGTTCTCTTCTCCCATTACCCCTCAACAAAATGGTGTGGTGGAAAGGAAAAATAGAAATCTCCAAGAATCTGCTAGAGCTATGATTCATGCTAAGAAGTTTCCTTACCACTTCTGGGCCGAAGCTATGAACACATCCTGTTATGTTCACAACAAAGTAACCTTGAGGAAGGGACCCCAACCACTTTATATGAAGTCTGGAAGGGAAGATGACCTACTGTCAAATACTTCCATGTGTTTGGTAGTAAATGTTATATCCTAGCTGATCATGAATAAAGAAGGAAAGTGGACCCCAAGAGTGATGAAGGAATATTTTTGGGCTACTCAACAAACAGCAGAGCCTTTAGAGTGTTTAATTCCAGAACAAAAGTTATGATGGAATCTATCACTGTTGTTGTTGATGATCAAGAGACTGATGTCACAGATGATGTTGAAACATTTCTAAATGATGCCTCAGCTGATCTCCTGGACAAAAGTAATGAGAGTGAGTCCACTCAAGCTGAACCTGAAGCTGATAAAGTTAATAAGGGACCCTCTATCAGAATTCAGAAGGATCATCCTAAAGATCTCATTATAGGAGACCCAAATAAAGGGGTCACCACTAGATCAAGGGAAGTGATCTCACATTCCGGTTTTGTGTCCAAGATTGAGCCTAAGAATGTCAAAGAAGCCTTAAATGATGAATTCTGGATCAATGCCATGCAGGAAGAGTTAGGCCAATTCAAGAGAAACGAAGTGTGGGAATTAGTTCCAAGACCTGAAGGAATAAATGTTATTGGATCAAAGTGGGTTTACAAGAATAAATCTGATGAAAAAGGTGTGGTTACTAAAAATAAAGCAAGATTGGTAGCACAATGATACACTCAAGTTGTAGGAGTTGACTTTGATGAAACATTTTCTCCTGTAGCTCGCCTGGAGTCCAGAAGATTATTGCTAGGAGTGGCATGTGTAACACCCTTCTAAAATACCCCAAATATTTAATTAAAATAATAATATATCAATCAGAGTAAATATGCAATTAAGGGTGTCACACAAACACTTCACACCATTCACCATAATAACTGTCATGCTCTTTTATTAATTCAAAACATAAAGCATTTGCACAATACGCAGCGGATAGAAATCAAATCAATCATGCAAAACATGTAACAGATTACATGTAAAATTATTCAACAAGATAAAACATCCCGTCCCGATGTTACATCTATCAGAGCATGACCCACTAAGGAGACTACACTAGACTCCAAGCACTAGCTTCTACTCAATCACTGCTCGTTACCTGAAAAATAGTTGTAAGGGTGAGTTCCTCAATCGATATAATAAGCATTATAAAATATCATGTCATGTTAAGTAATTTAACACATTAATCACCCTAATCATATCACACATTCGGTAACGGCACATCAACTCAAATGGCATACTCAATACCAACGCAATTCATACTCATACCCAATGCCAACACAAACACACGTATAATATTGGAATACATCCATTCATATTATACGTCATACATACATTATGCAATGAGACTCCATGCATGCGGTACCGACTATTCGTGAACATATAGTTCACCTCACCGATCAAATCCAGATACGGCTACCAAGCCCACTAGTCCCACTCATTTGAGACCTAGTGACTCACTCACTAATTCCTCACCACGGGAATTAGCTACCACCCCAAGGGCCATGCTATGCACGCTAATTCACCTAGCATGCAAACATCAACAGCAGTCCATAATGACTAACTTACTAATTCCTCACTATGGGAATTAGCTACCACCATAAAGACCACAATATGCATGCTAAATCACCTAGCAATGCAAAATCATCAACAATAATCCACAATGGACATATGCTCACACTCTAAGCCATAAACAGTCCATTCACAATTGCATACATAACATATACATTCACAGCATTATGCATACCATCATGCATTCATCAACACACGTATCAAAACATCATATCATGTCAAATAATTAATCACAGTATTAGCACCCTCCACTAATACCTATACTGCTCAAAACAGCGGGAATTAATCCCTATTACATCATACGCCAATATAGGCCAAACACCAATTATACACACATTATTCAAATATTAATTTTTCACTTTTCCAACAGTGTTAACCGGTTAACGCCCTGGGTTAACCGGTTAACGCAGGACAGAACACGCTTCCTGGCAAAATTCAACAGTGTTAACCGGTTAACGCCCTGGGTTAACCGGTTAACACAGACAGAACAGCAATATTTTCACAACTCACAACAGTGTTAACCGGTTAACGCCCTGGGTTAACCGGTTAACGCAAGCAAAACAGCAATACCTCACAATTCCTAACAGTGTTAACCGGTTAACACCCTGGGTTAACCGGTTAACGCAAGACAGAAAGCTGTTCCTGCGCTAACACGAAGCAGAATGCAGAATTCTCCGCATTTTCCGCCGTTGGAGGACTTCCGGACCTCCGATTCCGATTCCGTAAAAAGCTATACGTTCGGGAAGTCACAACTCACACAAATACAGATTCAATTACAGCTTTAACACAACTTATTCAACATAATTTTTCAGTATTCAACATCCCAATTAGGGTCAATTCAACGGTTTATCACTACCCATTACATGTTAACCCATAATACCCATTAAACGACGATAAACCCCCCTTACCTGAGTTAATCCGGCGAATCTTTAAGCTTCAAGCTCTTCTCTTCTCCAACCTTCTTCCTCTTGCTCTGTCTCTTTGCCCTTTTCCTCTTTTCAGCCGCTTCTCTGCTTTTCACGTGAAACCCTTTCTTTACCAAATGGGACTCTTTTTCTTATTTCCAACTTATATATATTTTCCAATAATTATTATTCCAATAATAATAATAATAATAATAATACAAAAATTCCAATTATTTAATTAAATTAATAAATATAATATTAACTTAAATTAAATAATTATCTTATTTTTATCGGGGTGTTACAACTCTCCCCCACTAAAAGAGTTTTCGTCCTCGAAAACATACCTCAAGCGAATAACTCTGGATAGGACTCCTTCATCTGACTCTCAAGTTCCCAAGTCACATTGCCACCTGCTGGTCCTCCCCAAGCTACCTTCACCAAGGCAATCTCTTTACCCCGCAACTGCTTCAACTCTCGATCCTCTATCCTCATAGGTGATGTTTCAACAGTCAGGTTATCTCTCACCTGGATATCATCTACTTGGACCACATGCGACGGATCAGGAATGTACCTCCTCAACTGAGACACATGAAAAACCTCATGCAAATTCGCAAGTGACGGCGGTAAAGCGATACGATAGGCTACCTCCCCTATCTTCTCCAAAATCTGATAAGGACCAATAAATCGAGGTGTCAACTTCTTTTACTTCAAAGCTCGACCAACCCCAGTTATCGGAGTAACACGAAGAAACACATGATCTCCCTCTTGAAACTCAAGTGACTTCCTCCTCTTGTCGTGATAACTCTTCTGACGACTCTGAGCAATCCTCATCTTCTCCTGAATCATCTTAATCTTTTCCGTAGTTTGTTGAACAATCTCCGGTCCAACCACAACACTCTCACCGGACTCATACCAACATAAAGGCGTCCGACATCTCCTACCATACAAAGCTTCAAACGGTGCCATACCAATGCTCGAATGAAAACTATTGTTGTAGGTAAACTCAATCAAAGGTAAATAACAATCCCAAGCACCTCCCTTAGCCCTCAAAAGATCCTCTAATGACTGAATCGTCCTCTCAGTCTGACCATCAGTCTGCGGATGATATGCAGAACTCAATCTCAGCTTAGTTCCCAAAGCCTTCTGCAAACCTTCCCAAAACTTCGATGTAAATCTAGGATCTCTGTCCGAAACAATACTCGACGGAATACCATGCAAACTTACAATTTTCTCAATATACAACTCAGCTAATCTCTCTAACGGATAATCCATTCTGATCGGAATGAAATGAGCCGATTTTGTCAATCTGTCAACAATCACCCAAATGGCTTCAAAATTCTTACTTGTCCTCGGTAAACCAGAAACAAAATCCATACTGATACTGTCCCACTTCCACTCTGGAATAGCCAACGGTTGCATTAGCCCAGACGGCTTCTGATGCTCAATCTTTGACTTCTGACAAGTCAAACAAGAATAAAGAAAACTCGCAATTTCTTTTTTCATTCCCGGCCACCAAAATAACTTTTTCAAATCATGATACATCTTCGTAGCTCCAGGATGAATACTCAGGCCACTACGATGTCCTTCCTCAAGAATACTCTTCTTAAGTTCGATAACATCCGGAATACACACTCGATTACCAAATTTCAAAACACCATTCTCATCAACTCTGAATTCACCACCTTGACCTTGATTCACTAGAGTCAACTTATCAACCAAAAGCACATCGGATTTCTGACCCTCTCTAATCTCCTCCAGAATACTACTCGTTAACTTCAACATTCCCAATTTAACACTATTGTGAGTACTCTCACACACCAAACTCAAGTCTCTAAACTGCTCAATTAAATCCAATTCCTTAACCATCAACATAGACATATGCAATGATTTCCGACTCAATGCATCAGCCACTACGTTTGCTTTACCCGGATGGTAATTCAAACCAAAGTCATAATCCTTCAGAAACTCTAACCATCTCCTTGTCTCATATTCAGCTCTTTCTGATCAAACAAATACTTTAAACTTTTATGGTCACTGAAAACCTCAAATCTTGACCCGTACAAGTAATGCCTCCACAACTTCAGAACAAAAACCACAGCTGCCAACTCTAAATCGTGTGTCGGATAGTTCCTCTCATGAACCCTCAGCTGTCTCGAAGCATAAGCTATAACCTGCTTATTCTGCATCAAAACACCACCCAAACCCAACAATGAAGCATCACAGAAAACCTCAAATGATTCCGACGAACTCGGTAATATCAGAATAGGAGCAGTAGTCAACCTTCTCTTTAACTCTTGGAAACCTTCTTCACATTTTGAGTCCCAAACAAACGCTTGCCCCTTTCTAGTCAACATCGTCAACGGTAACGCCAACTTAGAAAATCCCTCGATGAACTTCCTATAATAACCAGCCAAACCAAGAAAACTCCTTATCTCAGAAACTGACTTCGGAGCTTCCCACTTAGATACCGCTTCTATCTTAGAAGGATCAACAGCAACACCATCTCTTGAAATCACATGGCCAAGAAAACTAACCTCTTCTAACCAAAATTCACACTTTGACAGTTTAGCAAATAACTTCTTTTCTCGTAGAACTCCTAAAACCACTCTCAAATGCTCAGCATGCTCTTCTTCAGATTTCGAATACACCAAAATATCGTCAATAAACACCACAACAAACTTGTCTAGGTACGGATGGAAAATCCTATTCATATACTCCATAAATACCCCAGGCGCATTAGTCACACCAAAAGGCATTACAGAATACTCATAATGTCCATACCTTGTTCTGAAAGCAGTCTTCTGAATATCCTCAGTTTTCACACGTATCTGATGATACCCCGATCTCAAATCTATTTTGCTGAACACACTCGCACCAACCAACTGATCCATCAAATCATCAATCCTCGGCAAAGGATACCGATTCTTGATCGTCACTTTATTCAGTTGCCTGTAGTCCACACACAACCTCATAGTACCTTCTTTCTTCTTAACCAATAACACTGGTGCGCCCCACGGTGACACACTCGGACGAATAAATTTCTTATCCAACAGATCTTCCAACTGACTCTTCAATTCAGTTAACTCAACAGCAGACATACGGTACGGAGCCATCGATATCGGCCTAGTACCAGGTACCAAATCAATCGAGAACTCAACTTCACGCTCTGGCGGTAATTCATTCACTTCTTCAGGAAACACATCAGGAAAATCACACACCACGGCTAGATCGCAAATCACCAGTTTATCTTTAGCCTCCAAAGTCGCTAACAGCATAAACAACTCTGCCCCATCTGCTACTGCCTCATTCACCTGCCTTGCTGATAGAAACAAACTCTTTCCTTCCTCAATCTCAGGAAAGATCACAGTCTTATCAAAACAGTTGATATAAACTCGGTTAAACACCAACCAATTCATACCCAGAATAACATCAATCTGCACAAGTGGAAGACACACTAGGTCCATCCCAAAGTCTCTACCAAAAATACTCAAAGGACATTTTAAACAAACTGAAGTAGTAGTCACTGAACCCTTCGCAGGAGTATCAATCACCATACTTCCATGCATCTCAGATATCTCTAACTTAAGTTTCACAGCACAATCCAAAGATATAAAGGAATGAGTCGCACCTGTGTCAATAATAGCTACAAGAGGAAAGCCATTAATATAACACGTACCTCGGATCAAACGATCATCTGCAAAAGTCTCAGAGCCCGATAAAGCAAAGACTTTGCCTCCCGACCGGTTCTCTTTCTTCGGCTTAGGACACTGTGGACTGATGTGACCCACCTCTCCACAGTTGAAACAAGTCACAGTCTTCGACCGGCACTCTGCAGCCAAATGACCACCTTTTCCACACTTGAAACACTTCCTCTCAGCACTGGTACACTCATGGACACGATGTCCAGCCTGACCACATCTGTAACACTTAGCAGGGGCACTAGAGTCTCCCCCACTAGGCCTCTTCATCCCACTCTGTCTCTGGAAACCTTTGCCAACTGCATACGGTTTCCCACGATCATTCTGATTCTTGCCTTTCCTATCAACCCTCTGCTGATAGCTTTCCGCTCTGGCCTTGGTATCCTGTTCAAAAATCCTGCAACAGTCAACCAAATCAGAAAACACTCTAATCCGCTGATACCCAATAGCCTGCTTGATCTCGGGACGTAACCCGTTCTCAAACTTCACACATTTTGAAAATTCCCCAGTAGCCTCATCATAGGGAGTGTAATACTTCGACAGCTCTGTGAACTTAGCAGCATACTCAGTAACAGACCGGTTGCCCTGCTTCAATTCCAAGAACTCTATCTCTTTCTTTCCTCTGACATCCTCTGGAAAGTACTTCCTCAGGAATCTCTCTCTGAACACAGCCCAAGTGATCTCAGCATTCCCAGCAGATTCCAACTCAGTGCGGGTAGCAACGCACCAATCATCTGCTTCTTCTGACAGCATATGCGTACCGAACCTGACCTTCTGGTTATCGGCACACTCAGTCACTCGGAAGATCCTCTCGATCTCCTTCAACCATTTCTGAGCGCCATCTGGATCGTATGCTCCCTTGAACATTGGAGGATTGTTCTTCTGGAACTCACTCAGTTGACGAGCAGCTCCCATTCCCACAACATTCAGATTCCCTCCAAGTACTCCAGCTAGCATACCCAGAGCCTCAGCAATCGCAGCATCATCTCTACCTCTTCCAGCCATCTCTATTCTGAAAACCCAATCAAGCTAAAACAATAAGTACTGATAGGGTTACACAACACCTATCCCGTACAGGGGAACAGAATAATTACGACAAGACTCGACCGACTATGCTCTGATACCACTAATGTAACACCCTTCTAAAATACCCCAAATATTTAATTAAAATAACAATATATCAATCAGAGTAAATATGCAATTAAGGGTGTCACACAAACACTTCACACCATTCACCATAATAACTGTCATGCTCTTTTATTAATTCAAAACATAAAGCATTTGCACAATACGCAGCGGATAGAAATCAAATCAATCATGCAAAACATGTAACAGATTACATGTAAAATTATTCAACAAGATAAAACATCCCGTCCCGATGTTACATCTATCAGAGCATGACCCACTAAGGAGACTACACTAGACTCCAAGCACTAGCTTCTACTCAATCACTGCTCGTTACCTGAAAAATAGTTGTAAGGGTGAGTTCCTCAATCGATATAATAAGCATTATAAAATATCATGTCATGTTAAGTAATTTAACACATTAATCACCCTAATCATATCACACATTCGGTAACGGCACATCAACTCAAATGGCATACTCAATACCAACGCAATTCATACTCATACCCAATGCCAACACAAACACACGTATAATATTGGAATACATCCATTCATATTATACGTCATACATACATTATGCAATGAGACTCCATGCATGCGGTACCGACTATTCGTGAACATATAGTTCACCTCACCGATCAAATCCAGATACGGCTACCAAGCCCACTATTCCCACTCATTTGAGACCTAGTGACTCACTCACTAATTCCTCACCACGGGAATTAGCTACCACCCCAAGGGCCATGCTATGCACGCTAATTCACCTAGCATGCAAACATCAACAGCAGTCCATAATGACTAACTTACTAATTCCTCACTATGGGAATTAGCTACCACCATAAAGACAACAATATGCATGCTAAATCACCTAGCAATGCAAAATCATCAACAATAATCCACAATGGACATATGCTCACACTCTAAGCCATAAACAGTCCATTCACAATTGCATACATAACATATACATTCACAGCATTATGCATACCATCATGCATTCATCAACACACGTATCAAAACATCATATCATGTCAAATAATTAATCACAGTATTAGCACCCTCCACTAATACCTATACTGCTCAAAACAGCGGGAATTAATCCCTATTACATCATACGCCAATATAGGCCAAACACCAAGTATGCACACATTATTCAAATATTAATTTTTCACTTTTCCAACAGTGTTAACCGGTTAACGCCCTGGGTTAACCGGTTAACGCAGGACAGAACACGCTTCCTGGCAAAATTCAACAGTGTTAACCGGTTAACGCCCTGGGTTAACCGGTTAACGCAGACAGAACAGCAATATTTTCACAACTCACAACAGTGTTAACCGGTTAACGCCCTGGGTTAACCGGTTAACGCAAGCAAAACAGCAATACCTCACAATTCCTAACAGTGTTAACCGGTTAACACCCTGGGTTAACCGGTTAACGCAAGACAGAAAGCTGTTCCTGCGCTAACACGAAGCAGAATGCAGAATTCTCCGCATTTTCCGCCGTTGGAGGACTTCCGGACCTCCGATTCCGATTCCGTAAAAAGCTATACGTTCGGGAAGTCACAACTCACACAAATACAGATTCAATTACAGCTTTAACACAACTTATTCAACACAATTTTTCAGTATTCAACATCCCAATTAGGGTCAATTCAACGGTTTATCACTACCCATTACATGTTAACCCATAATACCCATTAAACGACGATAAACCCCCCTTACCTGAGTTAATCCGGCGAATCTTTAAGCTTCAAGCTCTTCTCTTCTCCAACCTTCTTCCTCTTGCTCTGTCTCTTTGCCCTTTTCCTCTTTTCAGCCGCTTCTCTGCTTTTCACGTGAAACCCTTTCTTTACCAAATGGGACTCTTTTTCTTATTTCCAACTTATATATATTTTCCAATAATTATTATTCCAATAATAATAATAATAATAATCCAAAAATTCCAATTATTTAATTAAATTAATAAATATAATATTAACTTAAATTAAATAATTATCTTATTTTTATCGGGGTGTTACAGCATGTATTCTGAAGTTTAAACTGTTCCAAATGGATGTGAAAAGTGCCTTCTTAAATGGCTACTTAAATGAGGAAGTGTATGTTGAACAACCTAAAGGGTTCACAGATCCAAATCTTCCAAAGCATGTGTATAAGTTGAGGAAATCCCTCTATGGATTGAAACAAGCTCCTAGAGCTTGGTATGAGAGACTCACAGTGTTTCTCATTGAAAATAGATACAGGAAGGGAGGCATTGATAAGACTTTATTTGTCAAAGATGAAGGAGGAAAGCTCATGGTGGCTCAGATATATGTGGATGATATTGTGTTTGATGGGATGTCAAGTAAGATGGTTCAACATTTTGTTGAGCAAATGAAGTTTGAATTTAAAATGAGCCTTGTTGGAGAACTAACCTATTTTCTTGGCCTGCAAGTCAAGCAGATGGAAGATTCTATCTTTCTATCTCAAAGTAAATATGCCAAAAATATTGTTAAGAAGTTTGGCATGGAGAATGAAAGCCACAAGAGGACACCTGCTCCTACTCATCTGAAAGTGGCTAAAGATGAAAATGGTGTCAGTGTGGATCAATGTCTCTACAGAAGCATGATAAGGAGTCTGATATATCTCATAATAAGCAGACCTGACATTGCTTTTGTTGTAGGTGTATGTGCTAGATATCAATCTGAACCAAAGGTGAGCCACATAAACCGAGTGAAAAGGATCCTGAAATATGTCAACGGCACTAGTGACTATGGATGCTATACACTCATGATTCTGAATCTGTGTTGTCTGGATATTGTGATGTTGATTGGGCTGGAAGTGTTGATGATAGGAAAAGCACATCAGGAGGATGCTTCTTCTTGGGGAATAATTTAATATCATGGTTTAGTAAGAAGCAAAATTGTGTGTCTCTGACTACTGCTGAAGTTGAATACATAGCAGCTGGAAGTTGTTATTCTCAACTGGTGTGGATGAAACAAATGTTGGCTGAATATAATGTCAGGCAAGATATCATGACATTGTACTGTGACAACCTGAGTGCTATAAACATTTCTAAGAATCCTATTCAACGCAGCAGGATAAAACATATTGATATCCGTCACCATTTTATTAGAGAACTCGTGGAGGATAAGATTATAACCTTAGAGTATGTTGCTACTGAGATGCAGTTAGCTGATATTTTTACAAAGGCATTGGATGCAAATCAGTTTGAAGTCCTGAGAGGAAAATTAGGGATTTGCATTTATAAAGACTTCTAGCAATTAATATGGAGTGGGAAAAGTAAGCAAAGTAGTGCCTATGTGGCTAAAATAAAGCACCCCATTATGGTTAATCATCACCTAGTTTTGGAAATACCATCTATTACCTGTTCACACGCAACCCCCACAACCTCACTACCTACTCCAACTCTTCCAACTTCCTACTTCTTCCTCACACTCCTCTGCTAGGGCAACTGCAATTTTTCTACAAAAACGTCAAAATGTCACAACATCAAATTACTTTTGCTTCAAAAACTACTAAGTCCACTCAAAAGGTTAGCGCTCCTTCCATGGACTTTCACGATGATGAGATTCTGGATGTGGTTCCTCTATCAGTTATTCCCTGCGAGGCCCTTGATTTGAACCATCCCATGGATGCATCAGCTTTTGCATGCCCCAATCAAGGTAACATATCTTGTATCCCTTCTAGCTCAACCCATGCCACTAGTTCTAAGGAAGATATTCACCACATTGATCGTGTCATAAGAAACCTAGTCACTAGAATCCTTAATGAAGGACATTATGTGAAGCGAGTCTCTACTCCCCTGTCTAAAATGTATCCCTCTCCTGAGGTTGAACAACATAGTGAGAAGAATGATGATTCCTTCAGTTCTGAGAAGGACATGGCTGCTGAAGGTTTGTGCTTCCTAGGGCAAACTATGTCTGGTAAAGGAAAATGTGTGGCATCTAAAACTGACAATGCTTCCCATTATGAGAAGCATGATGTTACAAACGATGTGATTGACCTAGAGGATGATATGTATGATGATCAAGAGGATAACTTACTTCATCACTTAAAGCCAAGTGTGGCTAAGCGTATGAAGACTAGAAAAGGAAGATCTCTGGCTGAACTGATGTCAGCTAGAACAGCTAAGAAGACTGCTGGTGTTGGTCCTTCCAAATCTTGGAGAAAGGTTGAAGTGAAGAAGAGGAAGGTTAGAGAAGTTTCTGATTCTGAAGAGGATGTTAAGGAAGATCTCCCTGACATCTCTCCTATGAAGAAGACCCCTGTGAGGAAGTCCCCTGTGAAATTTGCTGATGTGCATTTGGATAATATCTCTTTCCATCTTGAGGATGGAGATGCCAAATGGAATTTTGTGATCCAAAGAAGGGTGGTTGTGGAAAGGGAGTTAGGAAAGGATGTTGTTGAAGTCAAGGAGGTCATGGACCTAATAAAGACTGTTGGGTTGATGAAGACTGTGGATGGGTTCTCCCAGTGCTATGAGGGTTTAGTTAAGGAATTCATTCTCAACATTCCTGAGGATATTGCTGATAAGAACAACAAGGAATTTTGCAAAGTGTTTGTGAGAGGTAAGTGTATCACTTTCTCTCCCACTGCTATTAACAATTGTCTAGGAAGTTAACTGTCAAGTATGCTATATTGCATAAAATAGGAGCTGTAAATTGGGTGCCTACCAACCACATTTCCATAATTGCTAATACCCTCGGAAGGTTTATCTTTGCTATTGGAACCAAAATGAATTTTGACTATGGTAGATTTATGTTTGAACAAATTATCAAGCATGCATCTACTAATGCAGTGAAGCTGCCTATTGCCTTTCCCTCTATGATTTATGGGATTATCCTGAATCAACACCCTGGTATTTTGAGTTCTAATGACTTACCAAGTAGAAGAAAACCTCCTCTATCAGTGAACTATAAACTGTTTGAAGGCAGTCATGTCGAAGACATTGTCATGACATCTGCTATGAAAAAGCCAGCCTCAAAAGTTGGAACTGTTGCTGAGCTGAAGGAGACTTGTAAAGAGTTGGGTAAAGGGATAAAGGTAGCAACAGCTAGGAAAGAATCGTTGGAAACCCTGATTGCAATGTTAGAGCAAGCTGAAGGTGAGAATATTGAACATGCTAAGGAAGCTGAAGCCCACACCTCTAGTGAGAGGTCTCCAAATAATGATGAGACAAGCAACAATTTTGTTTCTGATGCTGATGAAGCTGCAAGCTCAAGCTCCTCTGATTAGCTCCTTTGACTTTGGTCCCTATTGATGTGATGGTTTTTGTTGTTGTTTTGATGGATTTTCTTAATTTTGGAAATTATGTTTTGCTGTATTCATGTTTTGTTGGTTTGTATCTCAGTTTGCTTACAGCTGAATATGTACTTGGTTTTGTAACCCTTAACTTTTGACAATTTGGTTTATGACTGAATAAACATTTATTTTGTCTCTTTGGTCTCTTTTGGCTAAAAAGGGGAGAAGTAGTTATAGCAATAGCTGATGTGTGAAGCAGGTTGGTGCTTGGCGTGGAATAGCTGAAGGGGGAGGTGGTGTGTTATGTTCTGAGCACAAGCGCATGTGTGTTTACTAGTTGCTATATTTGCTAGTAATATGTGTATGTTTACTTCTACTGCTGCTGAACTGATACTTTATTTGATTTCTTGTGAACGTATGATCTGATGCATGTTTTAGCCAAAATTTGCCAAAGGGGGAGTTTGTTGGTTCTACGTGTTGGCATCAATTTTGGTAAAACTTAGAGTTATCACAAGTTGTCACGCATGTTGTCTTGACATGTGATATCAGCTTCCTACAGGATGTTTAAGTATGGTTGTGTAGGATTTAGCTAAGATGTCAGACCCGATGTTAAGAGATGTGTATACAGAACATTCAGTCTGAATGTTATGTATCATAATATTGCACTTTTCATGCAAAGTTGTGTGTGATTATGTGGAGATTGAATGCGTTATTCAAGGAGTAATTTGATTTAAAACCATAATGATCTATTTTTTAATAAGGGATGATTAGCTGTTGTTTCTTAGGAGATACACAAGGAAAATAGAATTAGGGTTTTATGCTGCCCAGGCCCATTCAAAAGCTTCTATTTAAAGGCCATGTAAAACCTGTTTTAGATACACAAGAAACGAATGATAAAGTGAGAGAGTTTTAGGGTTTTTGTCTTGTGTGAGCTTGTGTATTGTGAGCCCATCATTCATCTTATTGATGTATGAATTGGACTGACTTTTGTGTTGTAATTTGTCCACTCTAAGCTTTGAAGCACGAGTGTTTGTTTACTTGGTTGAAGCTTTTAAGCAAGATCAAGTATGTGTCCTTGAAGTGTGTCTTCTTTCTTTTGTATTTGTTTTTATATCACTGATGTGATTGAGGGGGAGTGAGTAGGCACTCATATTAAGAGTTCTTAGATAGAAGCCACACGGGTAGAGATTAGGTGAAAAGACTGTTACTTGAAGTTGTTTACTGAGAGTCTTTGAACTAATTCTGTTCAGTAGATTTGCTTCCTGGCTTGGTAGCCCCCAGACATAGGTGAGTTTGCACCGAACTGGGTTAACAATTGCTTGTGTCGCTTGTTTAATTGTTCCTTTGTTTTTATCCTGTTTATATTTTAGTTGTTGTTCAGATATTAGTGTCGTGACATTACCTTCGACATCTCATATCCGATACCAAAATTTCAGTCTTGATAGGCCAGCTCATGTGTTTTCTTTAGAAGAGGTCAAAGATGAAAATCCGTGGTATTTTGATATCAAATGTTTCCTCCAAAGTCAGATCTACCCGTCTGGGGCATCTTTAAAAGATAAGAAGACTTTGAGAATATTAGCCGACAAATCCTACCTGAATGGTATTGTTTGTAAAAGAGAAACTTCGATATGGCTTTGCTCAGATGCGTGGATAGACACGAAACAAACTTGTTGATGACTGAAGTCCATGAAGGTTCCTTTGGTACTCATTCCAATGGACATGCTATGGAAAAGAAGATGTTGCGAGCAGGTTACTATTGGTTGACAATGGAATCTGAATATTGAAAGTTTGTGAAGAAATTCCACAAGTGTCAAATCTATGCAGATAAGATTCAGGTTCCTCTAACATGTTGAATGTCATTTCCTCACCATGGCCCTTCTCCATGTGGGGAATTGATATGATTGGCATGATTGAGCCCAAAGCTTCGAACGGACATCGTTTCATTTTGGTGGCTATTGACTACTTCACAAAATGGGTTGAAGCGGCATCGTATGCAAATCTAACCAAGCAAGTTATTGTGAGGTTTATCAAGAATCAGATCATATGCCAGTATGGTGTGCCAAGTAAGATCATTACTGATAATGGATCGAACTTGAATAATAATATGGTGGAAACTCTTTGCAAAGACTTCAAGATTTCACACCATAATTCTTCTCCCTACATACCTAAGATGAACGGGGTTGTTGAAGCTGCAAACAAGTACATCAAGAAGATCATTCAGAAGATGGTTGTGACATATAAGGATTGGCATAAGATGCTCCCATTTACTTTGCACGGGTATCGTAAATCCATCCTCACTTCAACAGTTGCAACCCTTTTCTCTCTTGTATATGGTATGGAAGTTGTGCTCCCTGTAGAGGTTGAGATACCATCATTGCGTGTCTTGACGGAAGCCAAGTTGACTGAGGCTGAATGGTGTTAGACCATGTATGATCAGCTGAATTTGATTGAAGAGAAGAGGCTGTCTTCCATGTGTCATGGTCAGTTATATCAGCAGAGAATGAAGAAAGCTTTTGATAAGAAGGTCAAACTCGTGTGTTTAGAGAAGGTGACCTTGTGCTCAAGAAGATCCTATCTTTCAAACCAGATGCTAAGGGCAAATGGACTCCTAATTATGAAGGCCCGTATGTTGTTAAGAGAGCCTTGTTGGGCGGTGCTTTGATTATTACAACTATGGATGGTGAAGAGTTCACTCGTTCTGTGAATGCAGATGCAATCAAGAAATACTTCGCATAAAAAGAAAAAGAACAGGTCGCTAAAAACCCGAAATGGCGACTTAGGCAAAAATGAGCGTCTCGATGGATTGAAAATCTGAAAGGGTGATCCAAACAAAAGTTAGAGACATAAAACAGAAAGAATTATCCCAATAAATTGAGTACCCCACCTTGAGGAAATTCATGCAAAAATTAGGGATTATGGCAAGTAACTACATCCTGCTGAACTTCAGTTTTGAAGACTTTGTTAAGCACATTGTCGGATTCTAGTCCCTAGTAGCGTCCAAGAGCACAGTGGATATCAAGAGTTGTTGGAAGTATTAGTGATCATTGTATCTATTGTAGCCATTTTCCATGTAAATTACCATTTTCAACATTTGTAAAAGATCTATGGAGTCTTGTCATTTAAATACTACCAGTCTATTAAATAAAGTTGAACTTTTATCCAATTGTTTCTACTCTTATTTAATTCATCCAAATAGTATTAAATTTTATTATGATCATTTTTGAAATTAAAATTTTAATTAAAATCATGTTTTCTTAAACATATAAAAGCATTAAGTTTAAGCAATCAATTTCATTTAAAAGGAATATCAACAGTGGTCTGAAAGCAGTAAGCCCTAAATGAGGAGCACTATTGGTTCTCCCCAAAGCAGTAGGTGTGATTCCTCTTTCATCCCCAGCGACATGTTTAGCACCCGGTGTTTGTTGATTTCCCAAACTGATTAGTTCGTCGTTTTCCCCAGCTGAATTTGTGTTTGTCCCTCAGCTGAGTGTAGGCATTTCATGGCAGCAGTTTGTGGTTCCGGTAGAACCTTGGTTTTCCATCGGTCATCATCAGATTCACTCCCAGACGGAGTTTCTTCTTAGTTTCTAAGAAGCTATTTGTGTTTGCTCCCCTGTAGGGTTGTCTCCCATTTGATATGGTGTTGACCTAAAATTCCCTGCAGAGTTAGTAGCAGTATCCTCAGCGGATCTCCTCATTTCTTCCCCGGCTAGGGTTGAGCCTTTGAGATGATGATCTTTTCTCCAGCAGTTGTTTCCCTCTTTTGTGGATTGGCTAGGATTTGTATCGATGATTCAGACCAGAGACATATATATATATAATCATCATCATCACCATCATCATATATATATATATATATATATATATATATATATATATATAATATATATATATATATATATATATACACTCATATAACTTCACTATTGCATCATTACACCCTGAGATTCATTTTTTGTGATTCTGATTCTCTTTTATGGAGGTACTTTATCCCCATCTAGGTTTGGTGTGTTTGTCCTCCTTTAGTTGTAGAGCGTAATCCCCCTAAGTAGAAAGACTTTAACCTTTCTCCTTTCCCCACTGAGTTATTTCCTCGTGGATAATTATCGTTTTAGCTTCCTCCCCAGTTGATTATCTAGATGGGACCACTCCCTTTGAGTTATATCCTCATTGGGTTGAGTCTTGATTGACCGTTTCTTTCTAGATCTTACCTAGATAGATATTTTTGGTCCCCTAAGAGTCTATTACCCAGTAACTTGTAGTAATCTTCTTAGTTTGCAGTTTGTTACTTCTCACCCAATACCCGACAAAAGTAACCCCCTTTTCTCCAGCGGATTCATTTTCACGTCTCCCCGGGAAGTATATCCTTGATATGTTCATCCTAACCGGTGACAGATATTTTCTTCCCCTACTTTGAGTTTATCGTTCATCCTAACTATGACGAGTATTCTCTATTTGATGGTATTCTACCTAGTAAAAAGGTAGTTGTAATCCCTATTTGTTTCCTTAAGAGTTAATCCTTGATATGTTCATCTTAACCGATGACGGGTTTCCTTATCTTTGCGGTCTTCTACCCAGTAACCGGTAGTTATAAATCCTATTTTTTATCCCCTTGTAAATTTTATCCTTGATATGTTCACTTTAACCGGTGACGTATCCTCTTTGTGGTCTTCTATCGAGTAACTGATAGATGTAATCCCTATTCTTCCCCTCGGAGTCTATACTTGATATGTTCATCCTAACCGGTGACGGATATTCTCTTTGATGGTATTCTATCCAGCATTCGATAGATGTAATTCCTACTTTTTTGTTCAGACGGTTTATTCTTGATATGTTCATCCCAACCGATGACTGATATCCTCTTTAACATCCTCAGGAAAGTCTATCCTTGATATGTTCATCTTAACCGATGACGGATTTTCTTTCCTTTGAGTCTATCCTAGATATGATCACTTTAACTAGTGACATATATTCTCTCCTTTGTGGTCTTCTGCCTAGTAACTGGTAGTTGTAAATCCTACTTTCAGCTTTTCCCCAGCAAGTCTATTCTTACCCAGTAACCGGTAATGAATACACCTTTTGGCGGTCCTCAGCGAGTCATCCTTGATATGTTTACCTTAATTGGTAATGAATGTCCTCCCTGTCAGGTTTTATTATCTCCGTACCCAGTAACTGGTAGTGGATAATATATTTTTGCTCCTCTTGTGTTGAAGATTATTTCTTCCCCAATTGAGTTGAGTGCGTATTTCCTTAGTAAAATCGTTGTTCCTGCTTGGTTCGAGTATTTCAATTTTATTCTGATCTATCTGTTTTCCCTGCAGATGTTCCTTTTCTCCCTGGCTGAGTCTTTCCATTTTTCATGGAATTCCTCATGTCCCCCCAGCAGTTTTTAAGTCGTAGTCTAATCTACGCACAACCCTTTATCCCCCATAGTCTCTGTCTCCCCAGTGAATTTTCCTTACGGAATGCATTACGCTCCTGCGAACTTTTAGTCTCTCTGAATTCTTTTCCTTTGTGGCAATATTTCCCCACAGAGAGTTTATTTCTAGCATTCATATGATATGCATCATGAGGTCTCTTAGGGACAAAATTTTGTTTCTATACATTGTTATTTAAGCCCATTCTACTGAGTCAATATGAAGATTTTAACCTTCACCTCCTTAGTTAGAATGTCCTTAAATAGGGGCAGCTGTAAGACCCCAATTTTGACCCTCAGATCCCTCATGTTATCTCATCATATGCATTGGCATTGGGATCAAACCTTGTCATCCTCCTTACCCCTCACCCATTGGGTTTGCATTGGGAGTGATCATCAAGAACTATGTGATTGTATCATACTTGTTATTTTATCATATTTACCAACTAAAATACCAAATATATGTCTTTTCATTTGTCTAACTCTTTTGTAGGTAGGGCACATGATCACCTTTGATTTATCAAGTTCATATCTAGGGTTTAAGACCCTCGTTGCTAAGATCTCAACCAAGAAATGATCCACAACGGCTCTAGGCATCATATATGAGTCCCTATGATCTTTACATGATATTTTTATCAAGAATTCTTCAAGAGTTTGGAATTGGTTTGCCTTGGAACCCCTAGTTCATCTGGGTATCTTGTGCAACTTCTTCAACAAACTTCTTCAACAAATGATCAAATATTTCAAGGGATACTTCAAAATTCATCATTTTATGCATTTATTATCTCCCATGAGTCTAAAAAGTCAATAGGATTGCAAGGTAGCAAGTTGGTTGATGGTGGTTGACCAAAGGAATTCATCTAATCAAATCTGGGGTCCCCTAGACCCTATCTCCTATAATTTTTATCATATTAAAATTATTCAAAGAGCAATGTTACTATAGATGACATTCCAAACAACTTTCATGTTTAGGTCTAGAGCTAGTTTTTCTTGGAAAGTAATTTTTTATGGTGAAAGATTATAGGTCATTTTGTCTAAACCCTAATTTGGAGGTCAACTTCCCAAGGCCATAACTTGCTCAATTTTTATTAGATGAAAGATTTACAAGTTGAACAATCAAATTCAATGTGTCTAATTAAACTTTGATGTATGTAGGAAGAGCTAATTCAACTTTTATGAGCATATAGGTCATTTTGGACCAATACCATTGAACAAGTGATTTTCCTCAACTTCAAAAATGCATAACTCCTTCATCTCAAATCCAAATGAGGTCAAATTTATGACTATTTTGAAGGACTTTTAAAAATCTACAACTTTGATGAAGACACGTTTCTCATTTGAAGCTCACATAAAGAGTTAGCCAAGGTGGAATAAGTGAACATATGGCTTGACACTTAGAAAAAAAATTGATATGTTAAAATTTCCAAACTTCCACCTCAATATTCACCATGATACATGCTTCAAATGGAAACGTGTTCAACATAATAGTTGTTCCTCTTGATCTAACCTTTCCAAAAAGTCCAATTTCATCCATTTTGGACAAGGTTTGAGTGGTCTGCGCATGGCTTGAACATGGCATCGTCATTTGGCAAAATCAAAACTTCAAACAGCCATACACAATTCCCTTGCATTCCAATTTATTTTCAGCCTCATTCACACTTGATTATGGACGTAAATGAGTGACTTCATGGGCCTGTACTCTCCCATGCAAGCATGAATCATCCATTTCCAATTTTGGAAGTTGAATTTGAAGGTGCAAATATCATGAGCTTCAGCTATAAATAGAGACCCTATGCATCAGAAATGAGGACCCCTTGGCGTCATCTTTGCTCCAATACCCTAAACCCTTCCATTTGAAAGGAGAAACCTGATATTTTTCTTTGGAAATTAAGTTTGAATCTCATTGTTTTGAGATTCACAACTCCAGGAATCCAAAGCCTTTGTTAAATTCTAATCTACTTATGCAAGCTTCCTGAGTGAGATCAAGCTAGAATCAAAGCAAGAGCAATCGAGTTCTGCAAAACACATTGAAGGGATTTTCCAGATTTTTTCATCTCTTCGATTCTATCTCAATTCTGATCAATTCTCTTAGATCCTTAGTTGTCTGAAGTCCTACCAATGTAGGAAGAAGATTGAGTTGCTTTGAGGTTAAATTGAATCAACTCAGATCATGTACCTCAAATTTCAACTCCATGTAGCTCTCAATATACTTGGAGTTAGGATGAATTGAGGTCAGATTCGTGATCAGTGACATTTTGACTTTGAAATCATGTCCTTATTTTTTATTTTTGTGATGGTGATGAGTGGACCAGTCCGGCGAAGCTCGCCTGAGAAGATGACCGGCGTTTTTCTCTGGTGATGAGATGGCATGGTCCAGAGCCACAAGATCATTTCATTTTGTTTTAATCACGAGCGTTGGTTTTGAATACCATGTTTATGGCGCGCTGACTCAAGTGCATGGTGGAACGCGCATTTGTTTCCACTTGATCTGCCACCTCAATTAATGAGGGAGATCATGTGGTCCACGTTTTTTCTCTGAATATTTGAATTTCCTTTTATTTGTTTTATTTTCATTAATTCATATTAAATTTAATATTGATCCAAATATGAGAGTTTCACCAAAGAAATTTAAATAAAATCCTCTTTCATTTTCTGAATTAAAATTATTTTTTGGATCATTATTAAAAAAAATTATGATTTATTTGATTTTATGAATATTTTTAATTGTTTAAAAATAATTTTAAGTTTCCAAAAATTATGCAATTTTTTCTCCAAGGTCCTTTGACCTTGTGTGACCTATGATCAATCTCATGACCATTTTTTTGGTGTTTTGATGAGGTTTTTAGGAAATTGACCATCCAAAATTTAATTTAATGCATATTTTACTATTTTTAATTGTTTAAATGCCAAATAAATTGTGTGGAGCCATATTAATTGACTTTGTGAGTATGACTTATGTTGTTGGGCCTTGGTCAAGGTTGATTTGACTTTGTTAGGTTAAGATCATTGGATTTAGGGGATTCATGGTATGTACAGTGCATCTCCCAAAATGAATGAATGATCTTAATTTGGTAAAAGTCCTCCTTTCACCAATTTGTGTTGAATCCATTCCCCCTCCCTTTTCATCTCATTCCCATTCTTTAGTCATTCATGTCATGGGCCTATGATATCTTTATATCCTAAGGCTAGTTGATTGCAAAATCAACATGAGTATGGATGAGATTAGGTTCACCTCTTTGCATATTTTTTTTGTGTGTGGTATATTTCATGAGCATAATCCATTATACTATGTTTCTAACATGCATTAACACCAAAATTCTATTGCCCGACCTCAAATAAATTTGACTTCTACATATGTCTAATTACAATTGCTTAACATAGCGCTAAATTTATGACACAAAAAGGCATAGAATTCTAGTTAGTGAGATTGTAAGTCTCCCCTCTTTCATGGTATTGTGTGGGAACTTGGCCTTTTTTCCTTCCTTTGGAAGACGTCTTGGTTCAAGGACCCATGCTTGTGATATGTGGGTTGAGTGTTCTCCAAACAATGGCTTAAACAGAACAAAGCAAAAGCAATACTAACTTCTAATAAACTAACAATTCACATTTAATTTCAATCCATTTACATTTATGCACTTTAATTTTGAGCTTTTAATTCATTTTCCATTATTCATACCATTCAACTTGTTTACTATAATGCTATTTTCACTTTGCCCACTTGGCCATAATTTGTGATATATTGTGTTTGTATTTACTTGTTTGTTTGTGTGGTATTTTGACCTTAATGTACATAATAAGAACAAAAACCTTAAAAAACATCTTGTGTGGACTATTGGTTTGATCTGAGACTATTGGACTTAGAATTTAGGCAACACTCCCTATGCAGAGAACTTGGTCAATGCCAACTTTCATGAAACTATATGCTTGTCAAGTGAACATCCATCTGATACAATATTGAAGATCTATTTGAGTTCATCTACAACATGATCATTGTGAAGCTGTTATTTTGAACATGTGTCTCATGCCCTCTTTAAAGTCATCTGATACATGGGAATTTTGAAGAAGATCATGAAGTTGCTAAGCTTGGATGTGGCTATCTTTATTTGATTCCTTCCTATTCATCTTGCTATTTATGTATTGATATTGCTTGATTCTAAAGTCCATGGAAAATTTGGGTTTCTATATGACATTCTTGTCTATTGGATTGCATCCCATTGGTCATATCTTTTCAACTCTCAACTTTTAAATTTTTGCTTAGGATTAGTCTCTTCATAT